>NW_009231266.1:0-96602 GCF_000690835.1 Fulmarus glacialis | reverse complement strand
ACTGGCACTTTCAAAAGATGGTTTAAATAAGGAGGAATAAAAATTTGACACAATGTCCATTTATATAACAAGCTGTTAAAATATGTGATGAAGTAAGAAACCGCCACAAAGAGACAGGAAAGAAAACTTCCATTAAAGCAAACATACTGAAAAATAGAATGCATGGGCGTTGAGTCTTTTGGTATTCTCCATCATCCATCTTTTCTCTAAGGATCAATTCTCCAAAAAAAGCTTAAGAATTCCCTTTTCTCCCCTTTCACATAGTCATTGGCCTCCACCCCAGTGGTTTCTGGGAGGACTTGATAAAGACTAATTTGAGCCTAAGAGACTTGCTAGCTAATGTACTTATTTGCATGCATGAATGTGAACAGATGTTTACATAGTAGTGTTAAGTAGGCCAGCTGTTTGGGAGTCATTTATGTATTTTATTTAAAAGTAAAGCTGTACAGTTAAAACCTTTACTCACAACGTGGAAAAGAAAAGAAATCCAAATTCAGACAAATACCTTTTTTCCTGTATTAGGGGGTTGCTTCCTTTATGCACATCAGTTTCCTGTATCTCTGAATTTGCAGCATAATACAGCCACATCTTACCTGAATCTCTGGGCATCTGCACCTTATCTTGACCAGTTGCATGTGAGTGGAAGAAAACACACAGCACAGCATCAACATTGCCAAATGTCATTTGTCTGAGGGTGAGGGGAGAAAAAAAGCAATACTGAGATGCCGGGAGGGGAGGAAAGTTGTCACTTTTCTTTACAAGAGGTTGCATATTGCTGATTGTTTCTGCAGTCTGTTCTAAAATGCAGCATACATCAGGATAATGTTTGCCTTTACATTTGTTCTGCTCTTCAGATGTGAGAAAAAGCATAATCCTTAGGAGTGTATTACAGCCATAAATGCGTAACTTATATTTATTAATTCCTTAATGTAAACCTGAGTGGAAAAGCTTCCATTATGGAGGTGTACATATGCATGCAGGCATATATAGAGAGAGAAGAGGTTGGAGGGAGAGAGAAGAGGTTGGTTGGAGAGAAGAGGTAATTTGCCCCTCAGGGATTCCCATTTTGTCCGATCTGGGACTGGCTCTAAAATACGAGTCTTGGGTCTGATCTTGACCATGACTTCATTTCCTCTAACCCCTATCCCCCTGGGGCTCCGTGTCTTGAAAAGAAAGCAGGCAAACGATCTAGACAGTTAAATGGAAGTGATTGAGCCCAGTTACTTTTTGCATAGCTGTTGGAGAACTCTAATGACATGTATTAATATGTATACCTTGCCAAAATCCTACAACAGTCTTAGAGAGACTTACCTGCCTCAGTTGTATTGTTTCCATCCAAGCATCACTACATGAGGGAGATGCCTACATCTCTCCAAACTGGTAGTAGACAGGATTTGTAGTAGATTATACTTGTCTTGAGGAAGGTACATTCAATTAAGAAGCCTTACTTTTGGAAGGAAAGATGGTGATGTATGTGATGATCTGGTGGGATTTTGATTCACAGCCTTGATGCAGCCCACAAGAAAGGTTTATCTTTCGTCAGCTGTGATGAAAGTCCTATGGTAGAAAGTTACGTTGTGCATAAAGATCTTGATTCTTACTTCATGAAGCTTGTAGGTTGACTGAATGGCTCCGACGGTGGTTCTTTCTCTCGCCATTAAATACAGAAGAGACATAGATGTAGCCATCTCAGTTAAGTGCTGAAAATTAGACGAAATGAACACAAGATTAATTACTGTGAAAATAAAGACTGTAACCTTGTTGACTGTATATTCCGTGGGAAGAAAGAAATGAAAAAAAAATATTTGATATGCTCATTGCAGCCTATGTGATCCTCACAAGTGATGTGGCAGCTGGAGTTCTCTCAACAGTCAAGAGCTGTGTTCCAGTGCTGCCAAGAAATCAATCAATGAGGCCAGGTCATCTTCTGCTGGATTGGGATAAGGTGCCCTGGTCTTGCCCAGAGGGCAGGAAGTGCTGTCTCTGAGAAGTGTTAAGCTTTGTGGCTGACTCTCTGGTACTGGGCACATGCTGATACATTTCCTAGAGCCGCTGAAGTGCCCAGCCCCACTCTGCAATGCGTGGGTGTGCGCGCATGGTGGGGGAAGGAGTCTGTGCCTCCACGAGGTTCTGTTCAGCATTTGGAAAAGAGGAAGGACTGGTGGCTTCTCGTGGTTGTATGGTTGTCATTCTTCTGCAGCCTCTGCCCATTCCAGTATTCACTGCAGCAGTAAAGCTATAGCCAAGTTCTTCCTTCTGCTCCAGGAGCAGGAAACTGTCTCTTGAGCTGAATAATAATCTCTTTTAGTGGCAGTAGAGCTACAGAGCGTAGCTGAGCAGTTCATATTCTATGCAGTACAGTCTGTGCATGAATGTATATACACACCCATGTATATATCCTTCTGTTTGCTACAGTTGTATAGAGATACACAGGAACCTGAGACCAATTAAACAGCAAAAACTAAATAGAAGATCTATTTGAAAGATGTAAACTCATTGCTAACAGGGTGAAGAAAAAAGAGCTGCAAATTGATCAAGCTGTTCCACAGAGAAGACAGATTGTTGTCATCCTGACCTTTAAAGCTGGTCAGGATATATCAATAGGAGCATCTTCTGAGTACAGTGTTCTATGTTTTTTTTTCATTTATATTCTCTTGGTTTTGTCCTTACATTCTGGCTTGGAGCCAGTTCATTTCATGGTCTTGCCTATACATATGTTCTGCTACAGCTGCATTTTTCCAAAGTGCCCAATTTCACAGCACTCCAGCCTTCCTTAGGATGACAAATGATGCCCCTGCTGCTCTGACCAACAGAACTGTAATTGCAGCCTGAGTCAGGGACAGCTGAAGCAACACCATGCTGCAATTTGGGTATATCCTTAAGTTGAAACTTGACTGCATTTGTTTATTGTAGTCGAGTTTCCGATTCCACCACTTAAGGCATTAACTGCTGACATTAATTGTAACATTGAGGAAAGCAGAATTGCTCAGCAGTTGAAAGCAGTGTCAAATCAGCAGTTATTTATTTATCATTGCTCTGTAATGTGTTGTAACACATTGGATTATAAAGAAGTTTAATGAGTTGCAGTAATGCTTGTAGCCTCTCGGAGATACTGGGATGTAATTTGGTGAGTTTTTTTGATAAAACTTAAAACTGGAGCTTCTCCACTGCTGTGCTGGACATCCAGATGGGTGCTGTTACGATCATAGTAAGTACAACTGAGTGTTCTCTTTTGCCAACTAACACGTTTTGGGAGCAAAAAATAAACAAACCAGTTCAACTGGCCCTGTGAGATTTCAATTCAGTAGGGATGTGACGGAAGAGTAGGAGGAGAGGCTGAGAGTATGGTTTTTGCTCTGCTTGTCCAAGCTGCCTTGTTGGCTCATAGTTAGTATAAGACTCGTAAACGTGCCTGGATTATTCTCTAAACTCTTTTCCAGGTGTTGGTTTCATTTTTTGGTTATTTACAATGCTTGTTTTTTAGAGTACAGGAAATATATTGCGTGTTTTGCACAGGGACTTTTTCAGCTGTTTAGCATAAATTTAAATATACTGCTTTTTTGCTTCTTTTTTAAAAATAAAAAAAACACTTCTGGCTTTTTATATAAAGCTGTCTGGGGAATGATGCTGGATTTCCCTCTTACCGAAGATGTTCATTTGCCCAATTAATTTTACAGGGAACCCAAGATGTTCACATCTCATTTTCCAAAGGATTCTTTCCAAAACAGAAGCACCATCCCAATAACATCTGTGAGTGCTATTATCAGTTTTAAGAAAATCCCCTCATTTATTTAATTAGGGATTGCAGCTTCAAAGTGATTAACAGTATGTTATTACTTCTTCTAATTTATGTTCTATTAAGACTGTTTTTCTATTTTTATTCCAGTCAGAAATTCAGCATATTTACTGATTATATTTTCTGATTTCTTTAAGATCAATCTAAGCCATGAAAGTCAGTAGTTATTGTCAGACACTTACAGGAACCCGTTAGTGGTTACACTTCAAAAAGGCACTCTGTGGAAATGTCATTATCCCAATGACTTTCCGATCAGATTCACTCCATGTAAATAGATGTTATTCTCTAACAGTCAGCCATGCTGTATTAACCTGGGAGCTGAAAGACAAGGTGTGTTCTCGTTGCTTCATGAATCAATATTGCTAATACAGATTCTCTATACCCAAATCTAGTTTTTATTATTCCTAGAAGCTGTAGTCGCAAGTACAATGGGAACAAAATTAATCTGTCTTTTATGGGGGGTTGTCAAATCAGAAGACAGTCCATTTCAGTCACTAGTGGCTGTGTTGGTGCAATGTCAGCAGGAGGGGAAAAAAAATTAATAATAAGGATACTTTTCTCATTATTAATGTTGGTAGTTAAAACTGCATATACAGGAAACCGTTCTGTCAAGTAAGGTAATTCCATTTTTACTCAGACACTTTTCAAAATAAAGTGGGGGGAGAAGAACTGTTATTAGTATATGTAGTTTCTCCCAAAGGACCAAGCGAAGATTGCTTTCCACAGCATGTTTTTCTGTGACTTAACCAGTGTCCTATTAAATGTCCCCATTTTATCTAGTTCCTTTTTCTTGTCTATCAAATTTCATTTTACTGTGAGCATGATCTAGCAAACCTTCCGTGGGTTCTTGCAAGTATTGGATTAAACCTTGTATTAATTCCTCTTGACTTTACTCCAATTGACTTGTGTCCATAAACTTGAGCAACCTGCTCTGAGTTATGCCCTGGCTTCCAGACTACCATTAGGCCAGGCTGTAGACCTGGGGTTTTGTGGACTTTCTTGATGAAGGGTTCAGGCTGGTAAGCAGGTGAGGGTGCATGAGGCTGGGAGCTGTGCAGAGCTGGGGGCTTTGCTGTACAGCTCCACTCTTGCACCACATTGAGAGCACGGGGTGCAAAGTGCTGCAGGTAGGGTCCCTCTGTCACTCTTCATACATGCCCTATCCCAAGAGCTTGAGCTGTCGCTATGGATCTTTCAAGAATAAATGGATCAAATATAAAATTAATTTTCCTTTCTTACCCCCTTTAAAAATAGATCCTTCAGACCTTTATTTCAGTCACTGCATACCTGCAGGTGGTGCTTTTATGTGTCCCAATGACAGCCACAGAGTTTGTCTATGGAATTCTTACAACCCGAATCTGTTTCAGAACAGCTTGAAGCAGGGGGCTGGACTAAAAGGTCTCAAGAGGTCCCTACCAGCCTCAACCATTCTGTCCTCCCATGAACAGCCTGATGCTCAGTGAGTGCAAATCAGCACAACTACCCTGATTTCACTGGAGACAGATGCATTTATACCGGTTGCTGGATCTAGCCTTTTTTATCCCTGGAGATTAGTAGTGAATGAATGAGCTGCAAAGTGTTTCTTCCTGGCAGTCTTTCCTGAGAAAGTTGCTCATAATATAGTTTTTACAGTTCTGTAAAAGTTGTTGTCTCGCTTCAACATTTCCATGAATAATAGTTGTATACTAAGTTTTCTTGTGGTGAAATGATTGGTTTATGGTTTGATGCACCATTCATAGTCTTTGATGCTTCAACTGTTCCCCTCTGTCCTCTGCACTGTTGTTTTTAGGCTCTGAAATTGCTTTCCTCTATGAAAACATAAATAACATTTAAGAACAAAAACTGCTGTGATAAACTACATCTCTCACCTTACAGCAGTTTATAAGGTGCATTAGTTCAGTAGTCTCTCCTTACCCTGTAGCCCTTTCACATCCATTATAAAACCCTTTAAAAAGAAAGTTCTGAAGAAGAGCATATGATTTGTCTAAACTTACAAATCCGCTCATCTCTTCCATGCTTTCCCCCCATCCATGTGGTATATGGTGATCTAAAACCAGGCCACCTCAACCGGTGAGCTTGTAAGATAATGTGGGTAAGGTTCCAGTAGGACATTGAGAGACTGGGATGTGTTACTAGCTGCATACAGGGTGGCTGCAAATGTCACTCCTGTTGTCTTCCTCAAGCCCTAGAGGGCCACTGAGGAGCATTGGTCTGCCACAGATACAGAGAACCCCAAGTCTTAATCACGTATGATCCCTCAGTACCCCGTGGTGTTATCACAAGAACGGGAATGACATGATCTGGTTTGTCTTCTATTTATTAACCCATTAATTTAGCACTTACTACTATTTACGTTCACTAACTATTTTTTCACTTATGCAGAAGAACTGATTAAGAATGAAAGACCATTGCGCTGGGCACTGTATTGAGCCACCGCAGGAAATGGCCTTCCAGTGGAAATGGGTGAGATGGTACTGGTGAAAGAGGATGAGAATGAACACATAGGAGCTGAATGAGCAGTGTGAGGGCAACAAATGATGGTGTCCTCTTACTGCTATTATTCTTACTGACTATACCTATGACATAGGAAAAAAAAAGTCCAGACATCTGCTGAGCAGGACCTGCTCCTCTGGCCCAGGCCGGATCATGCTGGAGCCCGCTGTGACTTATCCATGGCCGTTGTTCACTTGTAATTGAATCCAGGCCACTGATGGGTTTTTGGTCCCAGCACAGAGTAAGGATGTGGCAGGACATGCATCAATGTCATAGGCCTATTTGTTAAGGCAATGCAGGGCTTGTTTATCCGAATTTACCTGGAGGAATTAGGCTTAACAGAGAAAATGGGAAAGGAAAAGGGGAATGAGGAAGAGGAAAGAAAGCAAGAGGAAGAGGTTTGAAGTGAAGCTGAGCTGGAATGCAGGCAATAAAGGAAATAAGATAAATTTTTGGTTTCAGCAGGGTAGGATAACCAGTCCATCTTCAGCAAGACTCCTGAGGATTCAAAGCTGATATTTTCTCTGTTTTGTCATTTGTTCCTAAAAGATGTAATCTTCTCTGCATTTTTTTTTTTTCGGAGGGGTGGAGGTAGGGGGAGGTGTTTGGTTTGTTGTTGTTGTTGTTGCTTTTTCTTCCTAACATGCATGCCTTCAGCTGTTCCTATAGTTTTTGTTGCTGGCTGGAGTCCCACTTGCATCTTTCAGGAAACTTGTCACTCGGCCAGAAATTTATTGAGAAAACAACCCAGCCTGAGCTGGCAGAGGAGAATGCAAGTACTCATAATATTTTCAGCCTTCTTTGGCCTTCAGCAGAGACATTCATGAGGCATAAAAGTTTAGTTTGAATGTAGATTCAATCTTCCACAGCATATAAAAGTGGGTCTGAAATCCTTAATGCCCATCCTCAAATCTGTCTCTCAAAGGGTTGATGATGATTTTACTTTTACTGAGGCACTGTTAGTGTGTAACGGCACAACTCTGTCTTTGCAGCTCAGCAGTTCTGCTCATTAGCCTCCTGTTAAACCTAGAAGAAGCAAAGGTCCATGTTTGTTTACCTTCTTTCTGCCCATTCTCATCTGTAAGAATATCTTAACAACTCCAGGAAGAACAGAGCACACCATGATAACAGCTGCTCCAGAGGGAGGTGCAGTTTCTCTGCTTAAGAGAAAGAGATGCAGACAAATGCTGCTGCATCTTTTTTTCTTTTCTTTTTTAAGCAATGATTTCAGCCTGGGACTCTGTATGAAAGTGGTACACCTTGGCAGCAAAGCTGATTAACGAGAAAGAAAATGTCAGCAAAGTACTGCCTTTCTTTCCCCTCTTCCTAACCACACTTAAAAATATAATTTTAAAATGAGGGACAGAGACTTCGTGACTAAATAACATCTGCCCAGGGAGTAGGTCCACTGGCATTAGCAGGACTACTTCACTTTCGGATAGCTGCTTTGAATAAGGGTTACAGGATCTGACCAGAAACTGAAATCAAATTCAGTGCAAATCTTCATAACACGGGCCAGCACCATTGCTACTCAATACAGAATGGCGTTTGTCTTGCTGTGGTGTTTGACCAGCCGTGATTTCCAACGCCGCCGTCATCTCTGAAAATTAGAGCAGTGGTATGTGGGTTAAACTTTTAAGAAAGAAAAAGGACAATAGAACTGAATTGCACAATTACCATAGGGAAGGTTTTGAGTAAAAGGAGGGAAGTTAGACGGTCATTATGGCTGTACTGAAAAGAGAAGAGCCAGGCACAAAACTGGTGTGTGTCCACATAGAAGCAGAATAGTATGATACAAAAACAACTGGACGACTTGGTAGCTCACTCAGTGAATAATGTTCAAAGGAACCATGTGATTAGGGATTCTCATTTTTTCCCTGGTCCATATTACATACATTCATTTTTTCCAAGATAACCTGATCTTGAGTTAAAAACAGGGTTTTGTTTGTGAAGTGCAGAGAGCCTGCTACCTCGGAGGGCGGGTGTTGCTTCCCTCTGGGTGGGGCAGAGCCACGAGACCCTTACTGGGGGCTGTAAACCAAAGAGCAACTTTTTTCATTGTTAAATCTCAGCATCCACTTCAAAGAATGGGTAGCACATACTGGTTAATGCAGCACAGCCCGAGTTCACCCCTCTTTGTGTTATTAGTGTATTCTCCCAGAGGTGTGAGCTGTCATTTAAACCAATACAGATTCCAAGTCATTAACACCATAGACCACTGAACAAACAGCCTCTAAGAATATATTACTTTGTGTTTTCCACTAAATATGGAATATTTCTCCAATTTGTCCATAATTTTGTCCAGAATTATTATAAACACTTTTTCTCTGATTTATCAATTTTTTCCTGTTGAAAAAGCCTAAGGGGAAGAACTCGGTTTTACCTCAATTTAATTTTTAAAATTCTGATAAAAAAGGCTAGAAAAATTTTGCGATGGAAAAAAATCAAGCATGGGAAAACAAGACCTTGGTAAACTCTTACAAAAAATATTGAGTTACAGTTTGCCCTTGTTCTCTCTCTCTTACTCCTTTCCCCATTTTTTCAAGAGCCTTTTAAAAGTGAATTAGCTGAGATCATAATTTGTACTCTGGATTGGCCTCTGGATTCAGTTATTCAGGTTGAAATTGCCTCATATGCATATGGGTGTGTGTATATATGTACAGATATATATATATATATAAAAAAATCTGTTAACTGCTTGTTTCACGTAATGTTCGATGTATCAGGTGAGCCATTTGCAGGATTTCATATTGTTGAAGTGGTTAATGCAAACACATATTTTAAGTTTTTGAGTGTGGTAGCAAAGAATTGGCTTTGATTCCTTTATGTAATTCTACAATCAATATTTTCCCAGTTTTTACTCTCTCTTGATATGTGAATCTTTCCTTTTAAGAGAAAACAGCATAGATATAAATTAATCTATGTTTTCATCAGTAAAACGTATAGATATAAGATTTAACAAATTCAGTTCTGCTTAACTCAGTTTGATTTTGGAGAAAAAACTGAACATCATGACTGCCAAGAGAAAGTTGTTTCAATGCAATATGGTTTCAGTGTTTCAGCAGACTAGTACAAATAAATTTACTTGATGTCGTGGTGGAAAAAACTTTTGACTGATCTGTTTCAGTAACTTGGGTACCCCAAAAGCCTCACCTGTGTTAGAGGTGTGTAAATACTGGGTCAGACTTTAGGTTTATACAGCACAAGGCATCCAGTTTATCTTGTTATGTTTCCATCATTAGATTTTTTTTTTTTGTTGCAATAACAAGAACCACCTGGCAAATTATGCCAACAAATCTTGACAAATATTTTAAATATAGTACTATTAAAAATGCATGGTTTTGTTTTAACTCATGCTGTATAAACATAAAAGCCAATGCTAAGACTTTCTGCCTATATAAAGGTAAACCGAGTCTATGGAAGTTGCTTGGGATTTATATACATAGTAATTTAGTCCTAAATGCTGTTGGAATATGCTTTTTCTCCCCCTCCTCCAGCTTCTGAGTACCTATACAAATAATTTTTGAAAAAATTCATTCAAAATTCATTCATTCATTTAAAACATGAGCAAGCCTAAAAACTTAAAAAATAATTTGTATTGCTAGCAATGTCAATGCCTTCTAATACAAAAAATGAGAGAGCTGTCAGTACAAGGGAGATTTAAGAGGACAGACGTTTTCCTGTAAGCTGGTAGAGGGACACCGAATATGTGTTCGGCCATTCTTGTCTGTAGAAGAGCCAGATACGCATTGCAGGTGAATTTGATCTCAGTCTGCATCTCCTTCTGAGGATCATTGGAAACAACCTCCGTGTGTCTGCTATTCTCTTCATAGTCCTCAGCCTCTGTGCTTGTGAACTGTACAGTCTGTGCCAGCCTTGCTTTTGCTGAGACAGATTTCATACAGAGAATTAACAATGAACAGTATAGTTAGGTGCACTGATAGAGCAGGCACTGGAGATCTGCTGGAGAACTGACATCTGAAAGGAGCTTACTCTCTGTGTCTTGCTGGGTGGAGAAAAACTGAGTTCTTGTCCCTGTGTTTCAGTATTGTATATGCTATTCAGATACATATGCGCAGTAGCTGTTGAATAGACCAATAGACCACAAAGCCTATGAAGACAGGTAGAGGGAAACATCAAGATGATCTTCCTTTCAGAAGACCTGTGCCAACCTTCTGCAGCCTGTGCTTGGCGGCATGGACACGTAGCAGTACTTGGTTTGATACAAAATATTGTCTGCCTGCTCAGTTCTTTTGTTCAATACCATATTAAATTATGGTAAAAACAGTGATGTAAATATCACAGCTGTTTGTAGAGGCTTCCAGACAGCATCATCGCAGAAAGGGTTATTGTCCTTTGCAGGAAATAAAAAAAAAAATTGCTTTTTTTGAAGATTTTGTTATCAAAATTAAAACCTTCCAAAGGCAGCTTGAGCAGTACAGGAAGAAATCACTTGAAAGAAACTGGTCTCTGATCTTTACCTGGTGAATTCAGTCACTTGGGGCTTGTTTGCTTTGCTTGGTTTGGGATTTTTTTCACACATATTCTCCTTTAGAACCATAGTATGGAGTTCAAAGACAACCTTACTAAATTTATTATAGTGGATTTTTTTTTCAGTTCTAAATAGACAAAAATGCATGGAAAATAATACTTTTATTGTGCAGTAGGCTTTTGACTACCTTTTTTGAATAAATAATGTGTTACTAGGTACAACGTAAGCACAGAATGAAGAATTAGTAGTACTTCTTATTAAATGGACTTTTTAGCTTAGAAATTTTAAAGTGGAATTCTACTGACCTATGTAACCATTAGTTTATGGGACCATGTTAACTCCTTGATTAACATCATTGACTTAGTCTGTGGCTTCACCACGGAAAGCAAATTGAGGTGGTGGAGAATTGACAATGCTTTGAAAAAACGATAATACCACAATTACCACAAAGAAGTGAAGATATTGCAACAAATCTACAGGCTTAGAAGACAGAATCTTAATCAACACCTGTTGGCCAAACTCAATCTCAATGCAAGGCACCCTCCAGCTCTGCCAAGGTATAACAGTGTAAACTTTCTGGAAAGAACTCAGGGATAGATTGATTGGCATTGCTAGTGAAATATTGCAATACTTCAACATTACAGGTATATGACATACAATATATGTTTCAGTAATTCCTAAACACTTTGGAAGTTGCTGAAGTACCTTAGATTTAAGAGCTTTGCTGAATAGCTCTGTGATATGTGTTAAAAATTAAGCATGTGGAAAAGAGTTTTGAAGAATCAGGCATAATTTTCCTTAATACTACAGTTGATTCTAAGGGACTGGTTAGGGAGAAAAATTTACTTATCTTGAGTAAAGGGTGGCAGAACTCGGCCTAATAAATAGAATTTTTGAAAAGACACTGGGTTTTTTATAGTCTGTTCCCTTGACGATCTAAGATTGTTCCTTATAATGTTGAATGCTCTATTTTTTAGCACTGTATTTAATTTAGTTGCAAATGACGCAAACTGTGGTGCTTCTACCACTTCCTCAGCCTATATCATAAATCTGAATGTGTATGTGTTTGCTTGGTATTGCTCGATAAAACAAATAACAACAGATCTGAAAGAGACATCAGAAAACTACTCATTCTTAATTCCTGTGAATGATTGCTTATTTCACTGTTATGTTTAAGTATATAATGATTTCTGCCAAAAGAATCTGACATGGGTTGAATTTGATTAATGAATACCATTATTTGCTGATGGCCTGAAGGATTTATCTTTATCTAAATATTTTTTTCCAGGATGGGCACTTTTAAATTTAGATTAAGCACTTCTGTATAATATCTGTTTCAACTCCTAGACAAATCACCCTTTTATTCAATTAACATTACTATTCCAAGTTTTACCAAGTAATTTCCCAATAATACAGTATAGACCTGTTTGGCCGCAGCAATCAACTTCTGCAAGAAAATCAGCTGAAAAGAAAAGTAAAAAAACATAAATGTGTTGACAATAATATGAGACCTAAAATGAGTGTGCACCTTTTTGTAAGATGAATCCTTAGACGTTCTTGAATTGTGTTTTTCTAATGAGTACCACTGGGTATTGGTCAAACTTGTCATATCTTAATTGTTGGTATCATGAGAATGGAATTACTCTTCCTATTTTTATTTTCCTTTTTTCATGAATTTACAGTTCAGCAGTCTAAGCTTAGAAGGAAAACAAATAAGAATTAATTTTGCCAAGTGATTCTAAAACTCATTTTAATTAGTCCCTTACACTCTCCAGTTAACCTTGATTGCATTTCATATTTTAGACTTTCTTGCTTTGTATAATGAGGAATACTCCCTACTAATAATGTTAGTAAAGCAGAAGAAATTGATACATTTTTCTACATTAGCAGTGCAGTTTATTTTTCTAAGCTCCTTTGATCAAAAAGTCTTGATATGTCAATTTTGCTAAATTTTGCCATCTACCTGTATGTGTAACTGATTACATTTCTTGATTTAAGGATTAAGAAGTCAATGAAAAAGTTATCTGAGCTGGAAGACAAAGTCAGTCTTAGCAAAATGTTAATCCATGGATTTCATTGCATCTGAATCTGCTTACTGTATCTGACTATTAATATTTAATGCTTGATGTACAACGGTTTATGAAATTTAAACAAAAACTGTCTTGGTTTATATAAATACATAGATCTTAGAGCTCCTGTAGATAGAAAATAACTTCAAAGAGACAAATTAATTCCCAAGTAGGGAAATCTTTTTCCCCTCTTATCTCCTACCTGAATCCTTAATCTAGGATGTTTTAATATCTTATAGAGCTTTGCATTTGCAAATTCCACCCTTGGAGAGCACATTAAAATCCCTAGTCCTGCTCCCTTAGAAACCGATACAAATTTTGGTCTTGGTTTTGAGAGGAACTGTATTAAGCCCATAGTAATAGGTCAGTTTGTGTGGTATTTCTGAAGATTTTTGCTCTTTAGATAAAAGTCTTAAGGTAAAAAATCCTGATCTAAGAGCTAGAGTCTCCTTCATAACGGGTAGACTCTGCAAGAGGTCTGTGGCCAATACTGGGTGGTTCAAGACAGCTGTGCTGTGTGAGTCCTGTCAGGAGGATTTTTTTCAGACTCCTTCAGCGATCAGATCTCCCCTCTAGTGTCACACAAAAACACTGGACACAGCTGGTGCAGACAGTGGTGTTGGGTTCAGACGTCAAAAGTCTTTGCATCTGAAATTCGTCAAGGTTCTCATGAGCGATTGGCATGTGAGCCCTATGGGAAAAACATCTGCTCCTCAAACCAAACGGGATTACCATCAAGCTGTTGCTTTCTCAACGTGTACTCCATAAAATGGAACTTGGGCAAA
Organism: Fulmarus glacialis; assembly: GCF_000690835.1. NCBI lineage: Eukaryota > Metazoa > Chordata > Aves > Procellariiformes > Procellariidae > Fulmarus > Fulmarus glacialis. The sequence goes on along the minus strand of NW_009231266.1, from coordinate 82,967 downwards.
GTTTATGGTTTGTTACTTCGTCTGTAGTTTACATCTTTTCTTTCAGTATTATTTAACATGTCCACCTCCATTCTCTTTTTCATTCTCAGGAGAATCCAATTTGCTTATCAAGTTCTCTTTCTCTCTCTTTTTCTTTCTTTCCCTTTCATCCAGATGGAATGCCATTTGCTTGGTGGGTTGGCCGTGCCAATGAAAAGCATCTTTACTGGGGAGGATCTCTTCCGGGCATTCAACAGTGTGCATGTGGACTGGAAGAAAGTTGTCTGGATATGAGATATTTTTGCAACTGTGACGCAGATAGAGAAGAATGGTAATAATTTTAACGTGTATAGTAGTGTCTGTGTGAGAGCTGGGGATAGGAAGTAGGGCAAGAAGGCTTAAATCTTTTCCCAATTCACAGCTCAGGAAGCTTGAACGGCTTGAGTATGATCAAATGAGAATGAAAGTCAAATTAGAAGTTGGACTTCTGATTTCATCTTAAATTCCTTATTTGAACCAAAGACAAGATATCTGGCTGAAGCAGGTTGCTGGAATGGGTTGTCTTCAAAAAATCTTTGTTGTTGAATGCCAAATCCAGTCGTTTTATTTGTTTAAAAATTTCCATTGATTCAGTTGGAGCATTGCGTGAATAAAGGCTCTAGGAGGTTGGTGCATGGGTATATATCAGAGCAGAAAATTCAGGCATAGACAGCAAAATTCAGATACAGGCAGCTAAAGAACAAGAAATCTGTATTATCAAAAAGCCTTGTATTTTTCTTATGAAACAGCGTATCTCTATTGCCCTAACTTTCTTTTACATTGGGTCTTAAGCTTTTTAAAGTCAATGGAAGGACTTCCTTTGGCTTCTGTAGGTTTTGGTTCAGTCTCCATAGGAAGTTTTATACTTACAACATGAACATTCAAAGCCTTCCTTGGGTTCGGACCTTTGTTGTGCCCCGATGCCACATGAATTTGCAAAGGCCACCTCACAACCTTCCCCCATTCTCTGCACCTTCAGAGACTCTCCAGCAGCTGAGGGCTAGTTGGTGAACTTTCCAATTAATTCCATATTTATGTTGGAGGGGACAGAAATGCCAGATAAGTGTTGCTGAAAGTACAGTTTGAAACACTGTGAAAATACATGTGAAAACTCTGCTTTGCCCTCTCTCCCTCTGGACCACTCACTGATAGGAGCTGCTGCCCTTTCTCTAAAAAAAAATATTTTAACCTCAAGTAGTTCAGAAATTACGAATAATGGAAGTAGACAAGACATGTCTTGCTGTAATAGGCTACTGTGTTTGAAATAGTGTCTGAATTATCCCTATGAAACCTTCACTTAGAAGAGAATGAGTAGAAAGGAACTGTAAGGGGTCTTGAAACAAACAAACAAAAAAATTAGAAATTACTTGTCACTGTAAGTGTTGGGCTTTTTTGGTTGCTCAATGTGTGTCATTTGCAAGAGGGCCTCATTTCCAGACAATGTGATTATTCGCTTGGACCCTTTATATCCCTGGGGTCACTATTCACTTTCAAAAATCATATCTGTAAGGGATTTCTTCAGGAAGATCTTTATGTAAATGTTGGTTTATGAATGTCATTTGTATAGATTTGTATAGAAAGGCCTGGCTGTGCATGTTAATCTATCTTTTCTTTAATGTTTGGTTATCAGAAGCACTTTGGTGAGGTTTGCACATGAGCATCAAAAGCATCTGTTTTTACTGGTGCTTGGCTCTGTTCATAATCCACATTTTGCTTTTTGGTGAGCTGCTACTCAAGCAGAGCAGGGTGTGTTACACTGGCAGATCATTGGGGTTGTAGTCTGAGATTGCAGGACAGTGCATCACTGCATTGTACAAACCAACGCAAGGTGAAAGCTAATTGCGGTTTTATAATGTTTCAGCTGAGTCTCCTAAGGAAATGAGACCTAAGCAAGTTATGCTCACAGAGCTACTTGTTTCTCCTAATTTCATTATAATAACAGGATATACATAGAAGTTTCCTCAGCTAAATTGCCTACTGTTTGTTGGTTTGGGTGTTCAGGTGTTTTGGTTTGGTTTTTAATCCATTTGAAATTTGGACGTTGGTAGTATTCTAAATTGCAGGTTGCCTTTTTAAAAGCTAAAAAACCCCTGACCTTTAGAAAGAGTCTCTAAACATAAGAAATTTCATGCCTCTTGAAGATTGCTTTCGTGTTTCTCTGCTAGAACACTGACCCCCTGATATATAATGAGCATTTGAATCTGGAAACCTGCTGAGACCTGAACTGTGACTTTAACCTGCTATACATTATAGTGGAAGGAGCAAGACAGCAGCAGATGCATGTATTTGCCTTAGCATGAAATAAAATGGGTGCTGCAGACTGGAAAACCAGAAAATCATTTTTGCTCGTTTTAGATAAATCAGGCTGCTCACTGCAGCTCCGAGGTAGGAACTCGCCAGAATAGCTGGAGCATCCTTCTGAAGAGGAGACAGGTTTAGGATTTTGCTTTGATTTGGTTTCCCTAGACTAAGTCTTGGGTGCAGAAGAAGCTACTGATTTCTCAGAGCAGCAAAAGAAATGGAAAACAAGAGAAAACAGACCTGAAAAAAGTCCTGAGCCAGGTGTTTGGCAGCACACAATATGCATTTCTAGGCATGCTGACTTTTAAACGATATCTAAGCAGACACCTGAGCCAGCTGCTCTCTCTGGCTCTTACTTGACACCAAGTTGGTCCCCCTGGAGTTATGTTGGCCGGATGAACAGGAATATAGTTGGTTGCACGTTATACGGGAAAGATTTTTATATTTTTCATCTTTCTTTTTATTAAAGCGTTCTAGTGAAAAGTATCTTTTTTCCATCCAGCTCCTCACTATACTTCCAAACTCTGCGGTATGATGACAGCTAATTCTGTCACTGCAGAATAGTGGAACATCTCCATGGAATTTGCTGGAGAATGGGAGAAGACCTCTGCTGAGGGAGCTGAGGCATAAGTTGTCACTCTGACCCAAGCAAGGGGTCTGGAAAGGTGTTAAATGTGACTTGACTGTAGTTTATGCATGCTTCCAAAAAAGAGAGATTCCTGACTGTTGAAAGCTCTTGCTAGTGGGTGGGAACATTGATAGAAATCCAGTGGCTGCAAGCTAAAGCTAAATCTAGTTCAGAAAATGTTTTCTTTCTTTCTCTTCCCCTTCCCCAACACTAAGAACAGTTAACTGTTGGAACAAGTTATATATACATGAAATGGATTTGCCATCAAGCTTCAAGCACTTACCTTCAAAGAGATTGTCTTTCAAAAGATGTGCCCTGTTTGAAACAGAAGGTGCATTCTTGATGCAGGCATTATCGGGGAAAGGTGTTAAACTGATCTAAAGAATAAAGCATTTCTGAAATGCAGAGAGGGTTGTGATCTTAAGTCCATTCTAGAGATCCTTCGGATCCCTAAATACCTCTCCCAGGTATTGTTGGTTGTGTTGTGTTTCAGGTTGTGTTTCATCTCAAGCAAAATTCTCTTGCCTTGGCAATGAAAGTCTTGCTGCTCACCAAACCTTTCGTTTAAATGGGAGGAACCTCTTTCATGCCCTGATGGCGCATGAATGTCCTGAAGTCCGTTTGCTACTTTTGCCTCTCTGTCTGGAATCCATTTTCCGCTTCAAATGCAAACACTTGATTGAAGCTAGTCATCAGACCAAACCTATTTCTTACTGGCTGCATTCACCTGGAAACCTTGTGAATTTTATTTTGTACAGAAAGAGCGGCATCTCCGGAAGTCATTTGTACAGGAAGCTCAGGCATCTCAGCAGAGTGTGGTGGGCAATTGGTAGCTGACTGGCCATCTTTTATTTCTATTCTCCAGCCTCTCTCCATTAAAATTGTAGGAGTATCTTCTTCTTTTCTCTTTCAGAACAGCCTTCTTCATTGGGGAACTAAGCCTTTGAGTCTTCCCATTTCCAAAGTTACACGCGTTCACCCCTTTACTGTGCCTTTGGGGTATTACAAGCAACAAGGAAACCACAGGACATGAAAAGAAGCGGGGGCGGGGGGAGCAAGAGGGATATTACTATTGTCAGACCCACCTTGGCTCCCAGAGATATATTGAGTATATCCAGCTTTGTTCTAGGAGGAGAACACGTGGAAGCGAATGAAGCCCTCTTTGGACGAGCTATATTTGTGCAAAGGTGTGCCAGAGCCAGGATGCTAAAACTGGAAGGACTGAAGAGAGCAGGGCAGAGAAACCCAGCCGCTGACGAGCCCAGATTTGACAGGTTTTGTTTGCTCAGCCACTATCCCGCACTGACCCCGTTCCCCCAGAAGCAGTGCAGGCAACTCTGCAGAGCCTGTGAGCTCAAAAATAAACCCTGCCGGAGGTGACCTGGCCTGTATAGAGCTGTCTTGGATATCTGCCTTCATGACTGCATTTGTCAACAAACTAGAAAAGCTGCCTGCAGAGAGCTGACTGTAGCAGGCCCCGAAGGTGTCAGGAATCAGTTCATTATTATCATTACCAAACTCTTTCTCTGTACCTCTTCTCTAATTCAGCAAAATACAGCCACTGCATCTTGCCTTCAACTCTTAGGTATGTCCCCTTCTGCTGCTGTTTTTTTCTTTACCGTGACTCTACATTACTGTACCCAGTAAAGCATTTTTGGATGCAGCTGGTGGGTAAGATAGCAATTAAAACATATTCCTTTGAATTATTAGTGATACAGCCTGCTCAGGGCTCAAAAGTTTCTCCGATGGAAGCCTGTTTCACTGGCCTGTTCCTCATGCTGTTCATTGACATCTGCTGATAATAGTATTCTTTTCCCCAAATGTACTGTATTCATGAAAATCTGTACTGAATATCTGAGCTACTGAGGCTCAGACCCCACCAGAGTTTTCATTAATGTACAAGAAGAAGATGTACCAATAGGGGATCATATGAGAAGAAATTATATTTAATGGCACCACTGCTCTACCATCTGTTAGAAAAAATATGGAAACAGCTACCTAGAGATTTCCAATTTATGATGGCTTACACTGTTAGATAGCATAGAGTGAGATTTTTTTGAGCGTGCTTTTATTAGTAGCCAGGAAGAAGAAAAATAGTCTCATAATGCTACCATCAAAATAGTTATTTGTCACTTACAGGTAAGACTGTCTGTGCTACATCTTAAAGTATCCAGTTGCTGCACTATCACCTTTAGCATTGCTGTACTTGCAGCGAAATGTTTCTCTTCTTTTTTTCCTTCGCTCCCCTCCTCCCCATGCATAGAGCTTTTTTTTGATGTGTAACATGCCTCATAGTTTATTGAGGAAGTCCTTTGGGTAGATACAGACATGGGTAAATAGATGACATGCAACTGTATTTAATACCCATGACTAAAAATATATCACTAATTTAATTTAAAGGGCATTATTGGATTTGGTTTGGTTTGGTTTTGCTTGTGGGAAGTACAAATTGATAATACCCTTTATGCAAAGAGCTCAGAGAAACATCTGTTCATTGAGGGTGCTTTCCACCCTCTGAAAAACATTGATTTTCATCTGAATTTGTGCCGAATTGAGTGCCAAGTCAGGTAAGCAGGAGGTCTACTTCCCAAGTTTGTTAATTTAATTGTATCATTTTCTGCGTGCACAGGACTCCTTTCAGGAAAGGGATCAAACCTGCTTAGATGTTTGTGAAATCACGACTTAACTTATATTCCTGGCCAAGGAACATCACCCCTCAGGACCCTCCTGCAGGCAGGACCCACCCGTAGTTCTCAATACTGAGAAGCGGGGCATAGCGTGGTGCAAAAGGCATGCTCGTTGGAAATGGTCACGGAGTGCTATGTGAAACCCGCTAAGAGAAATAAAGTAGTGGTTTTGGCAAACCTGAGAAACAGCTGTGGAAAACCAAATATAATCTGGTTTTAAGTGTATGTGAACTGCTAGTTTAAAATACATATAAGTAAAAAATAGCTCTGGGAACAGATACAAAAATAATGATTGTAATAAGGTTTTATTTTTGTTTAAAAGACAATCATGTATGTGCACATCATAGCGCAGATGCTTTCTATCAGAAAATAGCACTTTTTATTTGAAAACTGTAGTACATTAAAAGTGATGCCCAAGCCCCCTTCAGGCAAAATTCCAAATCTTTTGTCCAAACTTGGAATATTTGTATTTTGTAGTGCCACAGCAGTGCCTCCAGGAAATTATTGTACAGGTACATGAAGCTCTCTTGCTCCTCTCTGAGGAATAATACACTATATTTGAGAGGCTGCCATGGTGTACCATGTAAAGAGGAGAGGAATTGTGGAGCTTTGTAAGAAATGGAGTCTGAAATAATTCAACTTAAAGAATACCAGGAATTTAAGACACTCAAACCTTAGCTCCCATGAGGGCCTGCATAGTGTCTTCAAATCTCTTTTCTCAGCTGAAACATCTTAGGTGTTGACTTTTCACCAAAAACTTGATTTCTCACCATGAAATAATAATAATAAACTGCAACAATAGGTATGTTGTTCCTGTCATTAGCACATTCTCTGAAGGGTAGAATGTTTTTCTGATAGGTTTTATTTCAGTGTCTGCTTGAATGAGAATACATATCCTTATACAAGTCTTTTTTTCCATGTGTGGGAGAATAAAATACATAAAATGTGCTGTTTGAGCTTCAAGAGAAACTTGATTGAGTTTTCAAGGCATTAACATAAAAGTGTAGATCTTTATTAGTTCTAGAATATTTTTCTTTCTCACAGTTGAGTTATGCTACTAAAATTCTCTGTGACACTGGCATATAACTAGTAAAAACTGAGAGTCATAAAATTCGATATAAAAGAACTTCATGGGATATAACAGAATATCTAATAAGCAATGCAGTTTTCAGAGATGTGGAATAGATATCTTTAAAATGTCACCATTTCATTTTTTTTGTAGATATCTTCAGTGGTAGCTGTAGGATGAGACTGATTTTTATTTTAATGCTGATCATAGCCAGTCAAAAGACTGCACTATTTTTTGAATGAAAATAAATTTGCGGGAAACTTCCCTAAATATTTTGTGATTTTTTTTTTTTTTTTTAATTTTAAAAAAAGTAAATGCCAGCTTAGTTATTCATGTGTATATTGCATATTTTACGTCCTTTTTCTGTGCATCTTTTTGTCTTGCTTTCATTCATTCTGCCTACTCTTCTTCCTCCCACACACTGAAATGCCTTATTTCATTATCTTCCTAAGAAATACTCAAATAATTCAGCTTTTGTTTCATAATCTGTTGAGAGGGCTTACACTAACTTTCAAAGATTGATACAATAAGCTATATGACTATGCTGCTGAGAGACCTCTGTGAAGAGATTTGGAGACCATGTACTTTGATTCATACATGGTATTTTTCCTTCTGAGTCTGTATTGAAGGCATCACTCTGCCTTGTGCCTGGGAATTTCATCTTGCTGCACTTTGTCTGTAATTATCTGCATGTCAGAGACCCACTGAAGCAAGAAAAAAATGTTAGGGTCGGAGAGGGTACCTCTCCTTTTCCCCTTGGAATTATGAGACAATTAACTGTGCTGCATGCAATTAGAAACAATGAAAAATAAATGAAATGTATGCAGCCTTTATCAAAAAGATCAAAATACCCCTTCTATCTTTTCTAACGTTAATGAGAGTAGAGCACTTAGCCAAGCAAACATCCAAGGTTGTGTGTCAGAGCACAGCTGCAGTGTTCATCCTGATTATTATTTCTTTGCTTAAGTCCCGTGTCTCTTCCCACAGCTGGAACTATAATGAGAGATATATTTGTGGAAGATGGTATTACGGGTAGCATAGGTAGTCTGGGATCCTGCCTGGGATGTCAGACTCTTCAGCAGTGGTATCGCTCAAAAAGTGATACCTGTTTCCTTGGCTTTGTTGCATACCTGCCTGAAAGAGCAGTGGGTGTAAATGTGGGATTATTGGCATTTTGGATCTGGTCATTGTTGCCATCCCCATGTGCAGCATGTAGTTTTTCACCTCTGAGCACAGGTGAGTTGAGTCCAGACCCTGCATGCAGATTGCTGGGCCATGCAGAGGTAGGGATCCTTTTCTTCAAAACTATTAAGATTTGGCTCCATGAAGGATGCTCTGCCAGGCTTATGTGCCCAGATGCACAGCAGACCTTAACTCTGAGAAAAAGAGCTAGGAGAAGAAAAAACTCATCGCTGTGGAGATAAGATTCGGTAGCACTCTACTCTCTATAATCAATCGATAGAGAAATACCTCGAGAGGGCAGTTTGGCTCTGGTAAGGTCGGGGTTGGATGCCTGAGGGACTCAGTTCAGTTCATGAAGTACAGTGAGATGAATGCACATCCGTATGCCCTGCCAGAGTCAAAGCCACTGAATCAGCTCAAGGACCAGCGGGCTGCCATGAAATGCCATGCTGCATTTTGGGGACAACAATTTACCCAGCACACTGAGAGTAAAAACAAAGAAATGATCCTTTCTAGCAGCCATGTGTAAGTTAGTCGCAGTTGAAGAATAAGCCTAGCTGATACAAACAAGAGACTGTTGTTCGACAATGCGGTAAATCAGCCTTCAGTATTTCAGTTGCTGAACCAAAATTTCCACAGGCGCGTAATGCAAAGGGCTGATTCAGTGCAAACTCACTCACAATTCAACTGTCTTTGCAGTGTGCTGAGTCAGTTGTGTACCAGCCATCTTGAAGATGGATCAGGTATTGTCTGGCTGCCCCGTGCTACCAGCGAGCTGCATCAGGTATCGCGTGTCCTCTTCCTGCCCGGATAAAGTATAAAGCCAGCACAACTGCCATTATCTCTCTCCAGCTAACACAACAGAAATGCAAACTTGGGCTTATACCTGATCCACATCAAATTCATCCGGCTGAGGAAACTCAGCAGAGCCCAATTTACATTAATGCCCATTGGGCAGAAGGGCAGCACTCTGCCTCGGCTTCACCATCATTCTGCACAACTAAAACACAGTCACAGTCCATACCAGATAGCATCATGTATCCAAATACAGCATCTTCAGGGGTTGGTGTTATGCCTGAGCATAGAGCATACATCTGCACATATGTATCTTAAGCAGCGTGTACCGGTCACAAGTCTTCTAGGTAATTCTGCAAAAGACCTTTCATCTTTAAGTAAGCATCTTTCAAATATTGCCTTGCATAAGGAATGCTGGGGATTTTGTCTGTGGTTAATCTGTCTCTTTCTGTTTGTTTATTATAATCCAGGACAAATGATACTGGCCTCCTTGCCTTCAAAGACCATTTGCCTGTAACTCAGATAGTGATCACTGACACAAACAGATCAAATTCTGAGGCTGCTTGGAAAATCGGCCCTTTGCGTTGCTATGGAGACAGTGAGTACTAGCTCTTCTCAATTTCCATAGGTACAGAATGTTCCCTCTTTTTTTTTTTTTTTTTAAATATATTTATCTGATGAAAGGTGGCTTTCCATGTGCAGCTCGCAGCTGCTGTCCTGTGCCAATTAACTATAGAGAAGGGGGTTGTGTTTGCAGGGCAGTTCTGGAATGCTGCTTCCTTCAACACAGAGGCCTCCTACCTGCAATTCCCCACCTTCCATGCTGAGGTCAGCGCGGACATCTCCTTCTTCTTCAAAACTACCGCCGTCTCTGGGGTGTTCTTGGAAAACTTTGGGATTAAAGACTTCATACGAGTTGAAATAAGCTGTAAGTTTCACCGTCGAGAAACCTTGGTGTATTAGCCCAATTTGGCAGGTGCAGGGAAGTGGGAAGGACATATTTTCTTCTGTTTTGAGATGGTTGGAGCAGCCTGAAGAGGATAAGATGGAGGCATAAAGACTCATAAATCTAGACTTATCTACTTCTCCTGTCAGAGTTTCCCTGTATAGCCTTGGTCGTTACACTTGATTTTGTTATGGCTAGGTTTGTCTTTCTTAAACAAACTGGTGACTGAATTTACTTTTTCAACACTGATAGTATTTTTTTTTTTCTCTCTTTAGAGAAAAGCTACTGGTTAGGTGTACCTGTAGACTGTAATTTTAGTTAAAAGATGAAAAAAATAATACAACCACTGTGATGGTTACTTTTATTTCTGTATCAGCAACATACCCAGTCTGATGCAGCCTGACTGTTTCAGAGGAACTTAGTGTGCATGGTACAGCTCGGAGGTGAGAGTCTATGAAGGACAGGATACTAATGCAAGATAAGTCAGTCACAGTTGTAATGAGCCTTGAATACTTCAAAATCTAGTAAGTGACTGCAGTACAACAGCTACTCAGTATATAAAGTAGGGTAGGAGGGAACTTAATTAGTGAGGTTTTGCCTTACTCCTGTTCTGATGACTTCAAATATTTATTAGTGACAAAAGGGTGCCACGGCTTTCACATGAAATATGACTTCTGTACTCTAAATTCTGTCAAGCTTAGGAAAAACAAACTGAGTGCTATGCATTTTATAACATGCTTATAATACCCCCAACATAAAATTTAATAAAACAGGGCCCCAAGGCCCTGAGATTCATTAAAGCAATGGTAAATGTCATGGTGCATTATCACAAGGTAATGAGGTATGATTTACTATTAATTGCACATCAAAGTCCAATTTGGTTGTTCTTCAGTGTGTACTGCATTTTATTCTCAGGGATATAGAAGTAAAAATGTCATTTTGATATCAAATATAACAAATACTGCAAACAACTAGGAGGATTGTTTAGTGAAAGCTTTTGTATGTGTGTTAAATCTGTACTCCCAGAGAAATGAGTTATTTAAAAATTTGGGGAAAGTCTTGTCTTTTACTCTCAGGCTTCTCATTAATAGTTTGGTGTTGTGTTTCTTGCTGCCAGACGGAATTTGCAGCCTAAAGGCCTTGTATCAAGGAAGTTCTACAGACCAGCTGCTTCGAAGTGAAGCGACCTTTTAGCAGATGCAGGGGCTCAGAATAGATCTTTGTCTATCCCTGTGGAGTGTTTCCTATCTTAACTATCTAAGAAGCAGCTTCCAAAACCAGACCTATCCAATTTGTTGGGCTTGAAATAACAGGTTTTTATGAATTTTCAATCCACAACCTTCTGGTTGTGTGGTCTGTGGACCTGGTTCTTGGTCTTTCTGGTGTATTTAGCATTTTAGGAAGACAAAAAATAATCTGTAACAAGACTGTTAAAAAGTTCTGGCCCCTTTCAGGCTTCCAGCAGAGCAAGACGGACTCCTTTCTGTGGCTGTTGTTTTTCAATTATCGTCCTGTTTCTAGGAGCCTTATTATCTCTGGACGTGTGTTACATATGCCCCTTTAGTTTAGGATCACCGATGAACTAGGTTTTTTTCCTTGCTTCCTGGGTCAGGCTTATTCAGGCAAACAAATGCTTGTAGGATTGTCTCCTACCATTTGCAGCCACGTTCTGTAATTGTTAAGTACGTGCATTTTGAAAAATTTAGTCAGAAAGAGCTCCTTCATCCTTTGCCCTATCTTAACATTATTTGTCCAAAATCTTTTGCTACCATTGTGTGACTTTCGTACAGCATTTGGCACTTTTACTTCAAAAAGAGAACAAACTACTATTTCTAGAGCACTGTAACTGTTATAGCAAAAAAAGATGGGTACCCACAGCCAAGCATAATCACAGCAGAGATCAAACAGTGAGGCTGCAAGCTTAGATTTATGTGTAAGCTGCTGTGTAGGAGATGGGAGGTAAATGATGCTGTACAATTTGCTGACATAAAAGTTAATGGACCCTATATTTATGTAAGATTTCATGATGTCAAAACCACAATTTAATTCAGACCTTCACTTCCTCTTCACATCTGTTCATCTATTCCAGCCCCCAAAGAGATCACCTTCTCCATAGATGTCGGGAATGGCCCCACAGAAGCCACTGTGCAGTCTCCCACACCCCTGAATGACAACCAGTGGCACTACGTCCGAGCGGAGAGGAACCTCAAGCAAACCTCTCTCCAGGTGGACAGCCTCCCCAAGAAGGTCCTGGAGGCACCTGCTGATGGGCACTTCCGCTTGCAGCTCAACAGCCAATTATTTGTTGGTAAGGGCAATTTAAGGGTTTCTGTAGATATGTACAATATTTGTATGTCCGTACCTTGGTAATGTTATTGTTTCACCATTGAGTTTGCACGTGGTAACCTAATTCTGCTTTGTCTTCTTTTACTCCTGCATAGGCAACATAAAGTAAACCCAAACTACTGTCTTTACACTCAAAGCACTAACCGGCTGTGTAATTTGCTGTACGAAATGTGATTTCTCTTTGTAGATGCAATGTAAAAGGCACAAATTCGTATAAGTTTCTGGGGCAAAGCCTGATGACAGTATGGTCTTAAAGTCTGTTCCTTCAAGAATGCCTGCCAAAACCCTTATTTGGCCATAGGGTGCATGCGTGAGAGACATATGAACACACAGTCAAAGCAAATACAGTTATTTTAACTGAAGGTGATCTTTCAAGGGCAGGGGGTGGGGGGTAGAAAAAAAGGAAAAAAAAAACAAAACCAAAATCTCTGTTTGCATATAGTTTTTTTCCCTATCTACCTTGCAAATGAAACCTAGATTGGGACCAGCTTATATTTGTTAATATAATCAGGGTTTACAAAGGGACTTCTCCCTTTTCTATATTCAAACACTGTCTAGTAATCCGCTCAGTGATGGAGTGAGTTGTAACCTGCTTATTATTCAGAGCCACTAAGGTAACTACTGATTCTTTCCTTAAAACGGATTCTCTTACTTAGCTGAAATGCTATAGCAAACCTCAATCTGTCAATTCATTTTAATAAAGTTTACCTGTGTATCCACACCCTTTGATTTAAGAAGATTTTGAGGTATTTATTTGACTTTTTATAGTATATGTGTGCAGTAATTACTGGGCTCTGAATGTAAGGAATCAGTCTGTAAATAAATAGATATAGCTGCATCAATGGCCAGTCGTCCTTCCCACATAGCTGTTGATTTATACATAAAATGATCTCTGATAGACTCAGCCGGAGGAAAGTTCATTGAAGATCTCACAGAAGGGAGGCTTAAGACTCTCACAGTGCAAGGTTTCTTTTTTCTGGTATAAAATGTGCTGGTAATCACTTGTTTCTCAAATGCTAAGATGATCCTAAGAACATGTTCTGCGGGAGGCCGGGCTTGAAGGCAGTAAGGTTGGGCTGCTAGACACCTTAGAAACATCAAAGAAATCTAGCCAAGGTACTGTTTCCAGTTAGAATACTTAGAGAATTTAATAACTGGATAGACTTTTGCAAATTTTTGGTTCTGTCTTTTTAAAGGAGTAAAAATGAAGGATTTATCATAAGTCATCTATCAGATATGTCATATATATCAGCTGCTTACCATCTCACATCTGAAAAGCAGTATCTGCCTATAAGCTTCCTTCTCTGCCTCAGCAAAACAAACAGGTTACCTGAAAAAACTTCGTGGTTTTAAAGTGACATAATTGATGAATTGCATCATAGAAATCCATGGTAGTTAAGGACCTCAGCAGAGAAATACGCCAACAGGAACCCTTGTCAGCAAAGACAAATGCAAAGCTCTGCACCTGGGGCACGATAGCATCGTACGTCTGTACAAGCTGGGGATTGCGTGGATGGGTAGCAGCTGTGCAGAAAAGGTCCCATTGGTCTTGGTGAAGTGAATCTGTACCTCATCTGAATGTAGTGTGCTTCGAGGAACAGGTTGGACCAGTTGATCTCCAGCAGTGACTTCCAACCTGAATTTTTCTCTGATTGTCCTTAATATTTATAGTAAGCTCTAGGACATAGTTATCTCAGCCAAGAGGTGAAAAGATCTCACTGTGCAGTAAATAGATTGCATTCAGTTGTCCATCCACACTTTTACTGAACCCTGAACAAAAGGGACACAAAAATTAATATTTTTAGGAGTGCTTTTTCAGCCCTTAGCTCTACCATCTTGAAGGCCAAAACTGTCCGTGACTTACTGAGTTTTCCTAAGAGCAGTCAGAAGAGATGACAATCTGGGCAGCCTACTGATTCTGACACTGTTTGTCCCCGGGTGCTCCAGGGAAAAGTGGCAGAAGTCCAAAAATACACAGATGTGGCATAATTTGTCTCTACTGAAGGTCTCATTCCAATCTCTAATAGGAAGCAACTGATTTAATACCTCAACCATGTGGAGTGAATTTTATCCCATCTGAAAAATAAATGCATAAACAACACTGTAAAAAGGAAAGAAGCAACAGCACATAATATCACTCCCTACTCCCCCTATAATCCACAACATATTTGTTTCTGCAGCATTCTGCATACTGACAGTGATTGAGGGGTTTCCACAATTAGTATGCACATTCTTAATTAATAATCTAGATAACTGATGTGATTTGCTATTTTAAAAATGTTCCAAATAGTTTTTGATTGAATCTCCCTATTTCATTCCATTTAAACGTGGAACTTTGTTTGGAGGTAGCTAGTCATTAAGATATAACCTTTTTTTTTTCTTGATTCTTGTCCAGAATCAATTCAAATATTTTGTAAATCTCATAAATAAGGCTCAATGTCAAAATTTAATTTAGTTTATTTATCTTCTGGAAGGATTTATTGATCCTTTGGGATAAAGGAACTATATAAGTATCATGTAGCATTATGATGATGATCGAATGGAGATCCACTGTAGCTTTCAAACTGCAATTATTTTCCTGTTCCTTCAGAGACGTCAGCCTATATGCAGTATATGTGAGGCAGTTTTGTGTCTTTTCCTTTTAGGGAGTTATATACAGTAGATCAAAAATATAAAATAAATTTGGACATCTGTAAAATTTGACTACAGGGCGGTCGGCATATAACATATTTTTAAAGGAGTTCTGCTGGTTTGGACCAATTAATTCCTAGTCAACTGTTTCTGCCTGTTTTATGAATGAGTTATTTACTTCTGTTTTGGCCAGATTTTTCCTTCTTAACCCAAAACCCAGATATATTTGGATCTGTATGTAATAGAAGAATATAGCTTTTGGGTTTTTATGTTAGTCTGTTGGGTTTTTTTAAAAGTTGGTCTGTCAAACAGACTTCTTACTTTCTATGATTTATAGTAAAGAAAGTTGAACAGAAGCCTTCTCCAGCAATGTTAACAAAACAGTTGTAGGCAGTCGTGGAGCTATGCTTCATTTACTTCTGATCTGGTGATACTGACACGTTGTGAGGAAGTTAATCAGCCTTTAAATACTTCGTAAGGATGGGAGTTAAAGAAGGCCTGACTTTCCTTGGAAGTTTATCTTCAGATTGACTGACTTAAGTATTTTAGGAGATTTAGGCTTTTACTGAAGATTTTCCAATGACTAAGCAGACAAGGATTTCTCTTTTACGCGTGTAGGTTCCTTTATGTCCGGTAATGGATGAATTCACACTTCCCTCTTCCTGAATGGAGACCTTGATGCTGTTTCTGTCTTTCTTACCCTGCTATCAGTTTTCTTGAAATATGGGAGAACGTAATATTCTGTCTCTTGAATTTGGGCAAGGAATTAAAAAAGACTGCATTCAGAGGTAAAAATACTCCGCGTGGGTGAGCAAATATTCTCTTCCATAAGAAACCAAACCAAAAAAAAAAAAGTCACAACAACTGTCTAGTCCTTTGAGATGGAGAAAATCTGATTGTGAACTAATGCAAAGCTGTGTCCTGAAGACTGTGAAAAATGTGAACTTGAGTTGTCTCAGAGGGACACTAACTGATATATAATGACAGTGAGTTCAGTGTTTGGATGTCATGGTTGCTTATTCCAGCAGAGAAATTCAGGTGTTCAGAGACTATAGCAGAGCCTGGGAGTCTCACCATGACTTACGTTGTCCCTATGCTAATTTTGAGTTGTGCATGTTCTTGAACATGCCTGTCTGGGTCACTGGTAGAGTAAAAATCAATTTTCAACTTAGGTATCAACCATGGGTGTATTTCATGTTCTTAAACTGGATTTCTGTGGAGTATCTCTGAATGTTAAGCATGTCTTACTGGGCTTGAACTCACATCACATTACTTGGATTAACAGTACTATCTGCGAGAAAGCTTCTTCACTTCTGGCCTTGATAAGCATAAAGTAGGCGTAATTCATTATCTGCACACTAGCGCTTTCAAAAATACTTCCATTTTGGAGCTGGTACAACATCCCAGATAGAGAAGTTCACAAGAGTTTTACATATCCTGGAAAGATGCACTCATGTAGTGATTTCTGTTTACCCCGAAGTCTCTGTTATACATCGATATTGTATAAAAGGAATTGATAGAGCTGAGAATCAGATCCTTTTTCCCATATGCTCATACTATTCATTGTATTCACAGAAATGCTGGAATTCGGGTGTCATTTCTCTCCATACCACATGTTCTCCATTCAGTTGTGCCCTGCCACCTTTCATTGCCCTGCTTTGTGTTTGATTCAGTGGTATTGGCTGTTCTTGCATCTTGCTGACATGGTGTCTGGCCTGCACGTCTGTCTTTGGGGGATGTTCCCCTTGAGGGAGCAGAACCTAAGCATTTGCTCTGGCCAGCACGCCACATAGCATGTGTAAGAAATTGTCATCGCCTGATGTTCCCAGGATTCCACTGCAGAGATGATTTCTTACAAATAAACCATAGAAAATGGCTACCTTCTTATTGGATCTGCCTGGGGAAAACCAAAAGGAGGGGAGTCAAAATGAAGGTGTTCAATTCTAATCCCTCTCCTTTTATCTCCTCATCCATAGCAACACAATGTGACAGGATTCAAATTTGCAATTCTTGTTTTATTCCATCACTTCCTATAAATATCTAATTGTATCCAATTATGGTTTCTCTCTGCTATGGAGAAACAGTTCTGCATAGTCAGTAAGAGACAAAAGTGTAGATTAAATAACGTTGGTATGATTAGCTGCTATGTTAAACATACAATTGACTCACAGTGCACTTATGTATTTATCTATGTAGTACCAGAAAGAGTTTTTCTACGGCTACACTTGCTGCAATAACTTGGAATAAAGACAGAAAGTCTGCTTAAGGCCGACATTGGCATACATGGAGTGTGTGGCAGGCTTCTGAGATAGCTTCTGTGTGTTCAAAGTGGAAGGGAGAAATGACTTTTTATTGCCAGTACACTCAAAATCAAACAAGCCTGGGTTTTAAAGCAGCCTAAAGGAGTTAGAAAACCATTTCTCACTTTCTTTTAATGTGTCTTGGGTATCTCACTGCTTTAGGCTCCTTTATAATCCTCAGTCACAGCATGGATATCCTTGCACATGGCTATATTTCTTCTGTTAATTTAAAAAAAAATTACAGTAGAAAGAACAAACCCCAAAGAAATGTACAGGCTGGATAATATCAACTGCACCAAACTGCCCAGCCACAGGCCAATTTGGCACATTATTTGCTCTGAAGGGACAGGCAAAAATCAATCCTTTCAATGGACAGTCGCTTTCAGCATTCAAAATGAGTGACATCATTATGGATAGTGCAGCTGTCTCCTCGTATATCCCTGTGGTCCTGGAGGAGGTGTGTCATCATCTTCTCTCATGGTGTAGTCTGAGATGAAACTCTGCTTATCTGGTGGAGAAGGCATGACCGTAACACTCCAGTGTGGGGAGGGGAGGGGAAAGACAGTCCTTGCAGACCTCTTTGAGAACAGGATTTGCACTCAGGTTGGTGACATCTGAGAAGCAAAATACTAAAAAGTTAATTTGATGCATAAAGCCTTGATCAGAAGTTTTTGTGCTATTCATTTGGTATGTTAAGGAGACTAGCAAAGTTAAGTGCTTAGGTTCCTGGTTTTATCTTGGGAGCAAGGGAGTGAAGAATCCTTGGGTGAATCTCTTCTGTCTGTTGTAGACAGTCCAAATGCAACATACCCCAGAGAGACTCAACATCTGAGAAACTTTCTTGAGAGTCAGAGAAAAGGAAAAAGAAAAACAGAAGAGGCATACTTTGTTTCCTGTTGTTGTTTTTAAAGGAATCTGTAGGCACTTTGGGATATTTTGGAGCCAGGACGATGACTTAATGCTTAACTTCTTGTGTATCCTGACTGTTTTGTACAGCTTTCAGTTTGAGACTAACAAGTGTGACTTGGATGTCTTCTGAGGAATATTGTAGCAAGTTCTCGTACTCCTGAGTAATAATAATGATGTTTCTTACACTCCCATGCCCTTTCCTTTTCTTTGTATCTGTTACACAAAGCAAGAACGATCCTAATACTTATTCATGCTGCTTCAGCCTCCCTAATCCCGTTCTTACCAACAAAAAGTCCTTTGCTTTTTAAAGCAAATCCTCAATTCATTGATGGAATGTTAATTATTTAGCCAATTGTGTTACCAAGCTACAGTATGAGTGCTCATAGTGTGAGCTTCTTGTGCCCTCCTCTCTGACTCTCTCTTTCTTGCCCCAAGGCTTCTCAGTAAAATTCAGCTGCATAAATACCTTGCTGAAAACAGCATGGCTCATTTGACTGTCACCTCCACTCATCAAAGAACACCCTTAACCTCGGTATTTATGGTCCTGAGGCTTACCCTAAAATCTGTTTTCCTGAACAAAACATTTAGATCACATCCATGAAATTGTCCAGTCCAGCAGACCTATTGGAGTAGAAAGAATCTGCAAAGCCTCATTTGGGGAAGAGTTTTGTTTGTTTGTTTTCAGTTTGTCTCTGCTTCACAGGAATGTATTTGAAGATTAGGCCTAGTCAATTGAAGAAAACTGCCCAAATAATAAACTGATTTGCTTAATAATACTGTGTGGATCTAGGATCATACAGACAGTCTCTGTTAAGCTCTATACTCTCCAGACATTAGAAGAGGAGAAGAGCGAGAAACTTACTTTATGTGGCTTTCCAAAGCGCTTTAGAGAGCAGTAAGAATATGGGTAGTGCAATAAACATGACATCTGTGGAATAATTGGCAATAGTTTATACTCATTCTTTAAATGTTACAGCTGTAACTTGCAGATTTGTATACGTGCAGAGAGAAGAGGCAAGGAAACTGTCATTTATCTTTGTAATATTTGCATGGTTACCTCCCATGCAAAAGAAAACGGGGTAACCATTAACCTTAAAGGGAGAAATCACATTCCTACTTGTTTGGATATTACTGAGAATTCTGTATGGTATGTTTGATTTTGGAGCAAAGTCTCCAAAGAAAAGGATTGTATGTGCACAGTGCAGCAAATGCAGAAGGCCCGATTCTTGTGCTCAGAGGGCCTTTAAAATAGGTGAGCTAACATTTGCTCACCTGAAAAGAATAGCTGGCTAAAGAGGAATTTTAAAATATTTGTTTCTCTGAGAAAAGCATCATAAAATTAGCATGAAATAAACCTGTCTCACACATACTATCTATAGTTCAATTATTCTAATTAAAATCCAGTATTTCTGCTATTAATGTACCAGAAAGAAAAATATGCTAGAATGGTATAGCAGAACAATAGGATTTTGTTGAGACTGCTTTTCAAACCGTTGTTTCATTCTCTTAGTTTGCAGAAGTCTTGCTTTAATTAAACAATTTATGAAAAAAGAGATACTCTTCTACAAGGACTTATCAAAAGATGTAATCTCTTATCTCATGCACTTTGATATAGAACCAACTTCTACAGAAGAATAATTTGGAAAGATAATTTCTTTCATACTACTTTTGCAGGAGAATCACCAGTAAAGCTAGCATTTCAGAGCCTACAAATGCTGATAACTCCTGAACCAGAATTAGATTTCTTAGCAGCAATCAAAATTGCAGTATCTTCAAAAGCGAAACGTTGGCAACTGCCAAACAAAGCCTACAATAAGAAAAATGGTGATATTTTCACAAAGTACTCTAACAATAATCATTATTATCGTTCTCAGAGACCACCTTTTATGGAAAAAGTCTTCATTGTAACACTGTTAGCAATTTCATTGGGCAGATAAGCTAGTTAGCTTGTAGAGACTGAACTGCCCTCTTGCATAGACCCATACAGATCTGGTCTTCAGGAAGAAATGCAATTATGTTTAACAGTTGTAATAAATAACACAACTGTGATCTGAACTCATGTTTCTTGCCTACAACAACCATTCACATGCAACATCAGGTTGGCAGTCATGCATAAATTCTGACTCAAGTCATTTCCCTTCAGTCAGCAAGCCTGGTGCTGAACATGATTCATCCCTGCTATCTGGACTCATCAGCATGTGTAACTCACCTGCTGTTGGGATTAGGGTGTTATTTATACTCTGTACTATGGCAACAAATAGAAAAAAAAAAAAAAAAATTAGGTTTGGGTTTCTCATGTATTGGGTGATATGCAGACATACGATAAAGAAGCTAATCTTTTTCCCAAATGAATTTGCCGTTTAAATGCCAGATGGGGCAGTAGATAAAGCAAGAAAGAGAAGAATGGCAACAAGAAAGTGTCACATACAACTTTTTAGTCCTTTCATAAAGATAAATAGAGACCTTTAGTTTCCAGGGCTGTCCATCTGTCATCTTTTGCCACTGTATGCATTGATATATAATAGATAATGTTTTTTAAAATTCATTGATTCATATTTGTATCTCTGGATTGGACTTCAGGGCTTTGATTACTGTGCAGACTCACCAATGGATGCATGCCCTTTTTTCTCTCTTTTTCAGGGGGAACAGCTTCCAGACAAAAGGGCTTTTTGGGATGCATTCGATCTCTGCATTTAAATGGACAGAAACTTGACCTTGAAGAGAAAGCTGAAATGACACCTGGTGTTAAATCTGGATGTCCAGGACATTGCAGCAGTTATGGTAACCTGTGCCATAATGGAGGAAAATGTGTGGAGAAGTATAATGGTTACTCCTGCGATTGTACCAACTCTGCCTATGAAGGACCTTTCTGCAAGGAAGGTAGGCAATGAGCTTTGATCCTAAGTCCTTAGTGGTCTCTGAATTACAACACAGCTTCACCCATGTCAGCTTGGTGTCCCCCATGTTACAAGAAGAATTTCTAATATCAACTGTCCCTTCAGCATTACTAAGTGTTTACCTTAAGCAGGCTCTAACGCCTCCTTTTGTTGACCTCAGAAATTAAAATGGTGTTAGCTGTACTATTAAAGTTACCAACTATATCCCACTATGATTCCTGTATTCAATTGCATATAGCTTGGCCCAGACATTACAAATAGGGCTGAAATTTTTCATAATAGTTGTCTGCCCATATCTGAATGTTTAGTTCGCTTGTTTTTAAACTTCATCCAGCTTTGTCCACCTTAACAAAATCTTGAGAGATTTTCTTTACAGAGTTTTTGAGCAATGCTGTGACAAAAAGAGGTAGTCTTTTTATGGTTTTTTTGCCATTCCTGTGACAACCCATTCAAACATTAAGAGATTTTAAAAATAGGTGTGAAGCTTTCAGGAGAAAACTGATTTGCATGGTTCGGTCTCTGGTGAATGTGTCCTCACTGAATCTTTCTGGTGGCTCGTAGGAGATGTTGCCAACACCAGAAAAAGGAGCAGGGCAAATAAAGAACATCCAATTAGATAGCATGCTGTTTGGGAGAGGAAGGAACTAGCAAAACTCCTGCAAGGTGCAATCTGAGTGTCTTATTTTCCATGGCTGCCCCTCACCTCACAAACACGACAGGTTTACTAAGTGGACTGCATCATCTGCTGGTGTAAATCGGCTTAGTTGTACTGCAGTCCATAGAACTATGCTCACTTACATGAGCTGAGGATTTGGCACCGATGCCAAGAGAGACATATCAAATAACCGCATAGCGTCCTGTTAGAAGATGCTGCTGTAGAGGTGGAGCTGTTTTATTGGAGAAAGTACTTGCAGTCAGTCTGTAGCTGAAGTTATCACCGTCCTGACTTTACTGTGCCTCACATTAAAAAAACCTGCTGTTATCCCATCTGTATATTTCATGGCCAGACTACGTTGTGTTTATTGAAAACACAAGCATGAGTTCTTGGTATCTGAGCATGCACAGGTAGATGTTTCTCTTCTTTTGGAGCTACCAAAGACAGCTTCCCTTACTGGCTGTCTTTGGGTCAATGTTTTGCCTTAAATAACGACTTTATTTAAAAAGGAGACTGGAAAGGACAAATATATTGTCTTTACTGTGGGAGGAAGACAGAGAATATTGCCTTACATGTCAGCTGTCAGAAGATGGTAAGCCGAGCATTTATTTGGCCGACAGATATTTTGGCTTGTTCCATCTTGTGGAGCGCTGATTCCAGCACTATGATTGTTGAATTTAGAGGTCTCTCTCCCTACTTTGATCTTCTCTGTGCCAGACAAACAGACTGTAAGGAAGACTGACAGATATTTTGGCCTGTTCCATCTTGTGGAGCACTGATTCCAGCACTATGATTGTTGAATTTAGAGGTCTCTCTCCCTACTTTGATCTTCTCTGTGCCAGACAAACAGACTGTGTAGTCCGAATTAAGGAATGGTGATGTCAGCTGGGTCAGGGGCATTTTGCAATGTTCTGCTTCTGGGGCAGTCAGCTCATGTCCATGCCTGTCTGGGAGATCTGAAAATGCAGTAGTTGAAATTATTCCCTTCGTTTATATATGCTTTCAGAGGTTTCTGCATTATTTGAAGCCGGCACTTCCATTACCTATATTTTCCAAGAACCTTATCCTGTCACAAAAAATGCAAGCACCTCAAGCTCTGCCATTTATGCGGATGCTGTCATGTCCAAGGAAAATATTGCATTTAGCTTTCTCACAGCACATGCTCCAAGCCTTCTGTTGTACATCAACACCTACTTTCATGAATATTTGGCTGTGATTCTCTCCAAGAATGGTAAGTACTTTTGATTTGTTACCAAAGGGAGACCAGTGTAATTGTGTTAAGTTTTTTGTGAGAATAGTATAGAATCCTGCACTGATTTAAGTTCATTTCTGTATCTGCAACTTTATCAACTTCATGGTATTCAGTTCATGCAAATGGCCATCACTCTTGTTTATGTCCCTTTATTTGGCATTCAGTGCTACACTTGCCTACTCAGTCTTTGAATAATCATGTTGTTGGGGCTTAAAATGTGCTTTGACTTTCATTTGGCAAGACTGTACAATAGCAATTCCTTGCTATTTATTCCACACTGAGATCCATTAGGCCTCCAAGATAAGGGAATGAGAAATACCATGAATGTACAAGAACACTTGGTGCAGAAATATATTATCATTTTGTCTTCTGCATTCTGTCTTGGCACATGTATTCCTCTTCACTGGCTGTTTCAATGGAACATGGCAAGTACCTCTGAATATTAAAGCCAGAAAATGTCAAAGTTTTCTAGGTTCACTGACCAAAACATGAGGTGTAAATCCATTTTCTATTAAAAGGTACATGGTGTGGGGACTTTTTAAAAACATGTAAAGATTTTAGGGGCATAGGCCCTATGTCTTCTAAGTAAGACTCTGGCTCCTGAGTCCTTGCACTGCTTTCAGAAACTCACTCCAGACAAACATCATCCTAGACAAATGGGGATGTTTGAATTATTCAAGAGTTATAAGGTACTGGAGCACTGGAAGTGATGAGTAAGCATGTTGGTGAGTCACTAGCCTGTGGCAGAACGATAGAAAGTTAATGCTATGTGGTTGAATATGTGCATTTGACCGAATGACCCAGACCACTCTGAAGCCTTGCAAATTCCAAAATAGCTAAGCTTTCAAGTACCGTCAAATGGAACTATAAGGGGGGAAAAAAAAAAAAAAAAGGTTTTATTCTCTAAATGGGCTTTGCAGTAGTTTATCTCCTGGTTATGTCACGCGGCTAACATTCTGGCTGGCATGGGATGAGTATCCAAATCCCTTGGGAGGGGCAGCTGGGACAGTATCAGCCTGGATACATCTCCTTTAAGCGAAGTCATAGCAGGGCAGTGGGACTACTGAGGAAACCCTCTCTCCTCTCTCATCCAGTCCCAGATTTCCATCTCTGATTTGCTCTCGGAGGCAAGTGTTTATGGTTTTCAGATATATGAATATTCCAGTGTGTCGCTTCAGGGTGGCAGAGGTTAGCCCCTGCTGAGATGAAACCTTGGAATCTGCTTGCCAGTTACATTTAGGTCTCTTGATGCCACTCAGGCAATTGAAAATAGCCCTAAAGTGAATGAAAATGTAATATCCATTTAAGTCACCTTTACTGCTGCCAGAGTAGTGTAAAATGACCTTAGAAACATGAGTCAATTGACTTTTATTGATGAAATACAACCACAAGCAAGCTATGATTGTGAAGTTCTGGAAGAGGGGACTCTAATGGTGGTTGGGGAAGGGGTTGGGATCAGGACACTGGGATCTCTTGTAGCAGCTCAGCAGGAGCAGAGATGAGCCTTGCATTTTGGCAGCTGCACTATCTGCAGATCTCTGCTTTGGTTCAGACGGAAATAGGGACTCTCAATACTTCTGGAAATTAGATGGAGCAGCTCTCGGCATGCTCAGGCAATTTAAACAATGGTGCTTTTCTCGGATATGTACCTTTATCTACTCACTTGTAAAATGAAGGTAACAGTCGTTTACAGGGTTGGTGATGTGTCAGGCTCCAAAACTCTGGACTATAAAATATAGCATTATGCAAAGAATGATTAAGATAACTAGCTGATCTTGGTTAACTCTTTCAGGGTTACTCTGTGCATGCTTCTGTGTCATTCTTTCAAGACAGTCATTTCAGTCATGTATATTCTCTGCCTCTCGTCCCAAATGTAATCATTTTTTAAATCTCTTATCCTCTTATTTTTTAGTCTTGTTGGAATTGAAATTATTCCAATGAAAATAACATTCAGATATGTTACTCTCTCTTCCTCCAACAGGTTTATGTTTGCCATAAAATTACTGGACTATGAATAACAATGTCCTTTGTAGCATTAAAATTGAGCGTGATTCTTTCTCTCTTATTAGCTCATTTTCAAGGAATCTTGCTGAGTCTGGCAGCATATAGTAGGACCTAAGCAAGTCCCTGCTGGATAACTGATTGGTTAAATAAAGGTTAGAGTCCTGGTGAAATGGGAATGGGCATTCTCACTTAAGAGGTGAGCAGTAATATTCTTTGCCATAATCCCAAGACCCTTTCCACTTGTTAAGAAACTAT
Organism: Fulmarus glacialis; assembly: GCF_000690835.1. NCBI lineage: Eukaryota > Metazoa > Chordata > Aves > Procellariiformes > Procellariidae > Fulmarus > Fulmarus glacialis. The sequence goes on along the minus strand of NW_009231266.1, from coordinate 58,092 downwards.
ATTGGAAGAGTCGAAGTATACTTTAATACTTCACCTTTTGTAGGTATTTTTCAAGCTACTACTCATGTATCCTGTTATTCCTCTTTTCTATTATCCACAAAATAACTAGGCAAATTATTAGTTAATAAAAGTGACAATGAGAAGAATGTTCCTGGTAATTCAGACTTCCCATGTTAAACATTTAACATAAAAGAAGTGAAAATGTCTCCAAGGTTTATTCATAGTTAGACTATATTAAGAAGGGCTTATATGATGGTGAATTCGTATAGGCAGCTATGGTCTAATCCAGTCAGGTGTGAAATGTTTCCTGTAAAATCAATTGGTTTCAGTAAAATTAATAAATAATCACATTTAACCCCAACACACTTTGGACTGTCAGTCTGTAAAGAAAGTCACATCCCTAGAAGATACAGTACATATCAATTGAGACACTAGAATTGTGGTAGTAAAATGATTCATTTAGAGTTACCCAACAGGCCAGTGTCAGGTCTGGGAAAGGAAATAAAATCTCCTCAGGCCCACTCATGGCTTCACCCAACCAGATCAATGCTGCCCACACAGAAAACCTTTCCAGTGCTTGGAGCCTTAGAGGGCAAGTGGTTCATGAAGGAGGTAAAGTTATGACAGATGTTGGGTACCGCTCTATGTCAATGTAGCAGCTACAATTCTAGACCTAGACAGATGACCACCTGCTATAAAATGAGATGCTCAGTAGTGCCTAGCAGCTAATATTTATAGAAACAGTTCCCCCCCAAAGAACTTATCTATATCACAAGGTTGTTCTTACCTCTGATCAATTGGCTCATGGCCTGGCACCTTATGGGTAAGTTTTTGAAAGTTGATGTTTTTAAAGACGACTTAGGGATTCTTTCCACCATTAGTTAATATTTATGCTTCTAAATCGTACATATGCCTTTGAAAATTGTACTCAATAACTTAGTATTGTCCTCTCCTCCCCAATCTTAAATATTGTACCCATGAATTTTTAACTTACACATATATATAGATGTGTATGTATTGTATATAGATGGGTACATACACATGTATATAGATGGGTATGTACGTAAAGCTCACATAGTCCCATTGATCCCACATTCAAAAAATTAGCAGTACTGTAATAAGTGGCAGTGCATTTTTAATATCAGTGCCCATTACTAAGCTACAGAAAATGGGTAAACATCTCTAATTAGCCTTTTCAGTGCATCAGTCCACAGAAGATTCACATCATGGGAAGCTACTGCCAGGAAAAAAATACTTTTTTCTTTCCCAGCCTAAATTTTCACTGTACATTTTTGCATTTACATGATTTCACCAAGTTACCAGTAGCTTCATATCATTATCTTTGCCTTGATCCCTAAAGACAATAATTGATGGGGGAGAAAAATGTTAAGAAAGAAACTGTTAGTGCTTCTCCTTTCTCCATTCTTCCTTCCCTGCAAGTAATCAAATGTGATATGAATATGATGAAGTATACTGTCTCGGAAATGTTTTCCTAAGTCTTTGATTCTCAGTGTTGTTGGCTTTCTCCATGGAAACAATATGATTCCTAATCTAGAAAAACAGCAGACAGACAGCATCAAAGAAAAGAGATAGAATCTCAAACTATCCTAGAGTGATTGAAAATTTATCTGTAGTTATAATCTGATCTCATAAGAAACGAAAAAAATTGACTCCTTTTTTTTCTTTGTTTCTATCCAGTACCTATTGCCATCACGGTGAGCTCTGTTCTCAATTTCTTTTGGAAAGCAAGACTCTGAAATTGCATAGGAAAGATTAAAGACATGGAAAAAGGCACAGTTAAAAACAAAAGTACAAATGGAAACAGATTGAGTAATTCTTCTGTTAGGTCTCTGATACTAAGAATATAGTAGCAGGACCTAGATCAACTCCACTATCCTGTCCTATAAGGTCTTGAAATCAGCTGATATTTGAAGTAAATAGGAAAAGAAACCCAAACCTGTAATACAAGTGAGCTGAATTAACACTCTGCAAAAAAGAAGCAAATGCCATCAGTGAGAAGCTACTGATCTTTTTCTTTTTAATAAACTAGAAATCTACTGTAATCTCTTCCTGTCTCCAAGTCAGAAGCAGCCTTTCTGTTGAAGGCATGTAAACTCTCCTTATTGTTTTTGCTTTGCAAGTCTGTTGAGCTGATCTCCAATATCTTTTCTCAAGCAAAACCAAAGCTTTTGTCATTCAGTGGTAAAGAAAAGCAAAAAATCTAGTTCAGTCTTTGAGGCAAAGAATCTTTCGATTCTGTTCGCACTGTGCACTCTGGAGTTCAATGGGGCAAAGCTAAAATAATTAGGGAAAATAGGACTTATTGAAACACTGGGGTGGGTTTTGGGGGTGATTTTCCTGGTTCTTTTTCTTTACCACCTTGCAGGTTTTAGTTTTGGGATGTAGATACCACAGGACATAACTAACTGCTGCAGGGAGACCCTCTAGGCTATGCTATTACTAGTGCAATTGTCTCTTTTGAGAACACCTTCTGGCTTATAGACTTGCAACACCCATTGAACAACCTGCACAATTTGTGTGACTGAAGTGGAAAATGGTGCCAAGGTTCAGGTATAGTTATTTTTATCAGATCAGGAGCAGGAGAGTGAGTTGTGTTGGGAAGTGTGGGAGACAGCTTTGTTGAGGAGACTAGTTTTCAAGCGACTGTCTGTGAGTGACTGAGAATTGTTCCCAGTCTAGCTCTCGTTCACAGCCACTAATTTTTTCATATGGCAGATAGGACTATATATTTTCTAAGCATAACTTCAAGCAATTGTTGTAGTTGGCCCTGAAGGCCTATGTTATTCACTAAGTGAGGGGCCAGTGAGAGTTTGACTGGGAATGGTGAATGTAAAAGAAATTTTCCCAGTTGCCTGTAAACGGGAGGCTGGCTGTGGCACCATCCATAAGTAGAAAGGGTTGGGGTGGCAGGAGATCTCCCAATCGGTTTCTTTATGTAAATAGAGAAACTCCTGTGGTTAGAAGCATCTCTGGTCCCTTGGATGATTCACTGCTGTAAGCACACTTCACAGAAAATAGGAATGCTGATTAGAGTTTTCAGTTCAAATCCAGCACTAAAAAGTCTTTGAGGGAAGAGGTGGACTTGGCACCCAAAACTAATTTTTTTTTTTGTTTGTCTGAGCATATGGCACTCTAAATCTCTAAGTGTGCAAAACTAACTTGAAAGGAGAAGCAGCCACAACATTCAGCCAAGGACTCTGACAGATTTCTTTATCTGCTTTCAAAGAGGACAGAACTGAAAGATCTGTCTCATTAGCTGAATTCATGGACAAGTTTGTATTCATGAAGATCATTTTGCCACACTGAAGGATCAAGAGATGTCTGGAGACCCACAAGGGAAAAATAAGGGAACTGTAATTGGATTACATTGAGCAGGAAAGGCTGAGCATGCAGTTAATAATTGATCTGTGCTCTGTATATATACAGACTGACTTTGAACTTACTAGTATCTGGGATAAAACCCCAGACCACTGGCTGTCGATAATCAGGTAGGAAGAAAACATACATTCCCATTTGCTTGGAGGAGGTGTTTATCTCCTAGAAGACTTAAATTCCTAGCTCGCATTTTGCAGTTGAAAAGTAATTTTTATTGTTGGATTTCTGTGGAGCTGTCCTGAAAGGGGTGGGGAGGAAGGACAGAGGGTCACAAGCTCCTGTGTTTAAATGGATTCTGCAGATATACATATGCTCTTCAATAATTCTGAAATGAGGGGCTTTTCAGAACCCATTTTACCAAAACCTTTAGCCCTGTGGATTGATAGTAGTCATTTTTCAGTTTTTCTTAAGTTGTGAATTATCTATATCGTGGACGCAGAGAGCTGTGCAGTGAGAGCTGTTGTCCAGCAGAATCCCTGGCTCAAGTGCTGCCTTGGAGCAGTATAGCTGTTTCCACACAACAAAGAGCCCAAGCCAATAATACTTGGAAAAGCCAGCCTGGGTCCAAGCAAACCTCCTTCTCTATCTTGCTTGTAACATCCCTATTAGCATGTTAATTTTTCCCATAACATATCAGTTATGCTGGCTGGATAATGAAAAGGTGACTTTGTCCTTCTTGCCTGATGAAATTGGATGTTTATGCCTTAGTTCTTTACGAGTGAGACTGGCCTTCAGGAATCCCAGGTTGAGACCAGGGGAAAATTCTGGAGCAAGGAAGATATACGCTTGGTGGAAGAGGATCAGATCAGGGAACGCTCGAGCAAACTGGACATACATAAATCCATGGGCCCTGGTAGGATGCACCCACGAGTGCTGAGAGCGCTGGCAGATATCATTGCAAGGCCACTCAAGAGGCGATGGGCACAAACTGAAACACATAAGGTTTCAGCTGAACATCAGGAAACTCTCTTTTACTGTGAGGGTGACTGACTACTGGCACATCTTGCCTAGAGAATTATGGAGTCTCCATCCCTGGAGATATTCAAAAGCTGTCTGGATATGGCCCTGGGCAACCGGATCTAAGTGTCCCTGCTTGAGCAGGGAGGGTTGGACAATATGACCTCCAGAGGTCCCTTCCAACCTCAACCATTCTATTATTCTGTGAAACATTGCAGAAGTATGCATTTGAAGGTAAAGTAGTGAAAGTATATGTGTATAAGCATGTATTTTGCTACAGAAAAGTCATCACAATGCTACCATTATATGGTTCTTGTACTAGGATTGTTACTAAGTAAATGTTTCATCCTTCCTCTCATTTTCTCCATTAGATGACTTAAGAACACAAGTCAGTTCTTTGTATGCCAATGGTTGTGGCTTGTTATGAAACTCAAATATTTCCCTTGAGAGTTTGTTATAATCAGGAGAAGGTTACTAATTAAAGGATCCAACTTCTCCAGTCACAGAGGCCGGCATAACCTATGAAGTAAGCAGTGCTTAGATGGACTTACTGGTCAGAGGAGCAGAACATTTCCCAGAGATTCGTGACCAGCCAGGCAGTGTCTATAGAGCTCAACACAAACAAGGATCATTAACCTTAGAAAACTATTAATCCACAAAGTTCTGTGCTGTCTTTATTATGAGTTAAGAATGAAAAGGAGGTTTGAGAAGAGAGGCATATGATTATTTTTCTCTAGTTTTATTTAAAAGATTATTGCTCGCTCTCCTGCTCCACAGACATCATGTAGTGCTCAAATTGATTGTTTCTTTTTTTCTGTTCAGACTATATTTTTCCAAGTTCTCTGAACTTGCTGAACATTATGGTTATTTGTTAGGTCAGTGTGAAACAAGTCCTTGCTTGAACAAGTATCTGTACTGCCAAAACTGAAACAGGAATGGTTGAAAGATGTTAGGAAAAGAATGAAAACTATGAGCCAGGATCTCGGTGAGGGCAGGTTGGTATGAATTCCTCAGGGTATCACAACAGAGGATCTCAGTCTTTTTTGCCTGTGAGCTGTTCTCACAGAATTAGTGATGATGCATAATTTGCAAAGCCAGGTTGAACTTTTGGAATAAAATTCATAGGTTGATACTTTTTATTTCATTCACTGGGTAAAGAATAAAAGCTCTTCCTGCCAGCCTGGCTGCTACACCAGTCTTAAATGAAAAGTACAGTGTGAGATGAAAGCCTGGCAAGATTCTTCTACATGCAAAGGTGAGTAAGCCATAGGACCTACTAAATGTCTGACCATGAGAAGACTAATGGCATCCAGTGTGTATTTAAAGACAGGAGGAGAGATCTGAGCATCAGATCCAATAGTATCATACAGATAGCTTTTGTTAATGAAGGGTCTTAAAATGACTTTTAAAATTCTGAAGAATGTATAGAAAAGGTATAGGTTAAAATTTACCAGAATAAATCTCACCATCAGAAAGCAGGTAATTTCAGGGAGATTTAACTGCATCTGATGCCCTCAGCTCTTTCCTTCATCTTTACATTCAGTCACCTTCAGGGAAAAAAGATAATTAAATGTAGCATCACTTTGTAAAAGAAACAGCAACCAGTTCCTTCACCAAAAAGAAGTATCTAGGAATGGAGAGAGAATGATAATGACCAATAGCATTTTTTTTTTAAAATTGCTGCTCACCCAGAGGTTTCATGTCATTTTCCAAAGGATATTAACATTCATCTATTTCACCAACAGAAAAACTGTGACACAAAGAAGGAAGACAATTTGTCAGCAGTCATCAAGCTGGTAGATCCCAAATTGTGGCAATGCTCTGTCCATCGCCTCCAGGGTACATAAATACACCATTGTGTATGCTTACCCATGATCTAAACCGGAGAGACAGTGTTTAGTATTATCCCACATCCATGTGTTAGCCCTGTTCTCATTTCAGGCTAGCCACATCAGCATGGACATGGGCTGTTTTGTTTAGACAAGTGTTCCCCTTAAAATCACTGGAATAAGCTCTGTGTTTAAGCCACGCAGTATGTGCATGATGAGCTCTATGATTGTGGTCCTCCGGGTCATCTTTTAGGCTTGCAGTATCTTCTAGCTTTGGAGCAAGAAGCATCTGCCAGTTCCTTTTTAATTGCTGGTCAGCCTGTGTTAAGCCAACTGGTGGCTGGTGGGAATGAGATATATACAAAGGTTAAACACATTTGTCAGTCACGTAATGGAACTACCTACATTTGTTGATGTTTAAGTGACATTCTCAATCTGGCTCCAGCTGCCTAGCAGGATTGCAAAGTGAACTGAGGTTGTGGGCATCCAGATAGGCTCCTTTAGGGGCTTTTAGGGGTGTGGGTTTTTTGTAAGTTGAAGAAATGCAGCGCGAAAGTGTTTTTTCTTTAATATAGAATGGCCTGAATACGATCCTCAAGTCGTGAATGTCTCAAGCATTGAGTGGGAGGCATTCAAATAAGCACTTATTTTTTTCACTACCATGAGAAATTACAAAAAATTGGGGAGTGCATTTTTTTTTTTAAACCCTATGAAACAGTGCCATCTAAGCAAATGCAATAGCTGACTAATCATATCAGCAAACATGTTCAACGGTTTCACCTCTTTGTTTTCTCCAGGCAAAATAAATAGCAAGAGTCATCTCCTAAAAATGTGCAAGTACTTTTCTTAGTTAAATGCCACTGGATGCTGAAGAGATGGGCCCTGATCTTTTGAATCACCAGCGGCACTTCCACTGAAGAGTAAATTTACTGAGTAAATATCCCTGGGGAGAAGCTGCTAATTAAGGAGCAGGTTCTTAGCCAGCTGCTCCTAAGTGAGAAAACAGTGGTTCATTTTTAAATATCTAGGCTATGAAGAGGGACACTGTCATGCTGAAGACGTGCAAGTTGCCAGAGAGATATTTTGTGGTAGAGATGATTGAAAACTGTCAGGCGCTGTTCTGCAATCAGGAATGAACAAACATTTCCACCTTACGAGCTGCAAATGACTTTCTGGGCTAAATACTTTAATTTTTTGGTTTTTTTCATAATAACAACATCAATAGCCTCACTAATATATTTCACCCTTTGTTTAATTTGTGTCTTAATTATTTTCTCTCTTAGCTATAGCTCAGGTGAGTGCTGAGGGTGAGTGCTGAAGGTGGATGTGGTGGTGTAGTTAACATCCTACAGTCTGATGAGGGTGACTGCCGGTTTGAGACAGCTGTAAGAGGTTCTGTTGGTCCTAACCTCTTTTGTTTCTGGGTGTCTCTGAGGCAGTGGGACATGCAGGGGTAGTCCAAGGCCCTTTTCCTAATGCAGTGTTTCGTTATTTTATACATACACATTTCTCCCAAATTAGAGTTGTCAGCTGCCCTGATTGAAACGATTTTTCCTGACGTTACGTGATGGTGATAAAGTTGTACGTGTGCCACTCTCACGTGCTCCCTGAACTAACCTCAGCTTCTCTGAGCAGTGCAAGATGTCTTGTCAGCTGCTCTAGCCAGTTTAAGTCATTAAAAAGTGCTATTGAAGTTGGCGGAGATGTTAGGTTCAATCTGGGCTTATTTAAAACTAGTTTCTGAAAATGAAGGTCCTGCAGAGAAGTCTCAGACTCCAAAGGCATGTCATTCCCTTCCTTGCTGTTTGATTCTTCAAGACTAAATGACACAAGACCTATGGTCCTGGTGACATGTGTGACAAGAACCTTGCTTATGAACGATGGATTTATGGACCAAATTCCTGGTATCTGTTTTTTTGTTTTCTGCAGAGCTGCTTTGACTTTTTTGCCGAATATCTAGCACTAGGTGAGATCTTTCAAGCCAGGAAGTCTTCTCCTGAGATAGAACACTCTCTGTAACATTTTCCCATGCTCCCTTTTCCAGCTGATGATTTAAAAATTACTATTTGATTTTCAACACAAGCTTTGGCAGTCCAGAATAAATGTAAAGTTAGTGGGCATAGGCTACAAAGCCACCAGATGTTTCTGACACTCCACTCAGGCACTGCTGAAGACACAGGCAAAAGAAAGACAACTCTCCTGTTGACATGTTCAATCAGAAAAGGTTTTGGACATAGAATAAGTAACATCATGGCCAAGGTATTTCTTCACACTGTGCAGTTTGGGAATATATTTTTCTTCCTCAGGCTGAACACTTTGAAATCTCTAACCAGTTTAATGTCCTTATTAACACTAGACTGAAGAGCTGCTACTACAACTTTCTTGTCCTCAGCAAAAAGAAGCAGTTTAAAGGCACCATGCTATTCCTGTAGCTGCCTGGAGGTTGGTAACGCTGACACTGATCATTAGTGTACTGCTAGCAAGCACTACCCCTAGCCTTCATCACCACTGAAAGTGTCCTGGGAGTGTTTTGTTTCAGAAAAGTCATCCCCAACCTGGTCACCAGCATCGATGGCATAAATACCGCCCTTTGGTCTCTATTTCCCAGAACTTCCCTCTGCACAAGGGCACCCCCAGGAATCCTGTTAAAATGGCTCTGTAGCTGTTTGATGTCAGCAGAGGGATGCCATTCAGCCCTACGGTCATGGATTATACTACTGCACGTTACAGATTGAAGACCACAGTGATGTGTAGCAAGCCAGCTTTGATACTGGTGGCAGTAGCATGGCAGCCCACGTGGACTCATTTCCTCCAGAAGTGGCAAAAAGAGGCCACGCTGCACTCTATAACACTGTGGCTAAACTATGCCTGCTCGCCTCTTGGGTGGTTCTGGAGCTAGCATAGCACGTCTCCATGCTGATCTGCAGTCTGCAGAATTTGAAGCTGAAAGGGATGACTGTAATAATCAAGTGTGAATCTACTGTTACCTAAAATTGCTAGGGTAATATGCCCAGTAAAATTTTCCAGCCCAAGGCCAAAACCATGATACCTCTCTCTCTCCTTCCCTCCCTCTTTTATGGACTTAATAGAAATTGCCTCCAGCAATTCCACACACATTAGAGAAGGAAGAAAACACAACAGGCAGTGCATTGCTTGAGCATTATGGCACTCCAGGTGTGCATGCTCAGACACGGGGAGCTGAAAAGAGGATGACAAGCATGACTGCACCAAGACTGCCAGAAATTACACTGCTCATGATTAATATGAATCCCTATTGTGAAGCAAAAATGAAGCAAAATAGAGAGAGAATAGAGAATAGGGAGAATAGAGCTGGTTTATGCACAGATTTTTATGTGCAGTTAGTGACACTGGGCTGATGTGATGGAGAAAGTCAGTGGACCAGATAATCAAAATTCAGAGGACAAAAAAAATTCTTAATAATAATCCTAATTAATAATCCATTTATTTTGCTTGTCAAGTAGCAAAATGGCAATGTAAACTGCCAGACAAATTATTCTGTATTCTGAAAACAGAAGTAGTTTTGGTACTGAATGCAAGCCAAAATCAGCTCTTGATTACACTGGTGTAAATTCCAAAACACCTCTGGAGGGATGAGCCCATGTACTTCTGGTTTATCTTAATGCAAATTTGACCGCAGGCAAAATGCCGACTTGAATTCAATGGTTTTGAAGAGCAGCCATTCAAAAAAAATTGCCATTGGAATTCAAAGCAATTTGATAAAATAAGATGCTATTCACTGATTTCTTTAAATGATTTAAGGTAAAATTGTACCACTATAAAAAGTAAGATCTGTTCTTAAGGGATGTCAAGAACCTCCTCCATTGTCTCCCAACAAATGGAACAGATGGTTTCTGGTTTAAAATCAGTGCTTCTCTGATGAAGTCAATGGGTAAATCCCTGTCTGCAGCAGCTGAGAGCCTAGATAGATTGCATATCTTGCTGGCTGTCTTTGAACACAAATGTGCTGGTTGCTATGTCGATCACCTGGATATAGTAGTACCATTTATGTTTTACGTACTGGTGCGTTCATAGCAGTTGAAAAGAGCGGAGAAGTTTTTTCACGTTTACAAACTAAGCAACTAGTACAAGGTCACAGACCGAATCTATGCCCTGTTCTATTTTTCACATTATGCCCCTTTCAAAGGCTCCAGATAAGAGGCGGCCTATAAAGTTCTTCTGCTGGGACTTGATTTTTAGTTTGGACCAATCTGTTCCACTGTCACATCTTAGTTTCAGCTTATTCTGTGTGGTCATCTCAGTTGTGGTGTGCAGGGTCAGACAACCTTTCCATTTTTTATCGACTCTCCCATTGCCCTAATGAGCAAGTCTGAAGAAGGTCCCTTAAGTTCCTTGCACTTCGGCTTCTTTTCTCATGTCTTTCTAGAGTAAAATGATTATAGGATGTTTACACTGTTATTCCCTGTTGATGCATATTTCATTCAGTATCAGAAAACGGGATTGTGATTTAAGTTTGGACCTTTAAGTGTGACATTAATGGTGATAGTAGCTCCTTGTCATGGCTATGCAATGAGGGGATGGGAGCTTTGCAGTATGACTTGGGGCAGCTGAATCAGGACCTATAATATCACACTGAATAATTTAGCAGTTGTTACTGACCTTTATCTCTTCACCAATTCCCCTCTAACATCCATGACTGTGTGAGAAAGTAAATGCCTTTTATCTTCTTTATTTTTTTTTTCCCCACTTTAAAAGCTCACCTGATCCAGCAGCCCTCTCAATCAGCTAAAAAGCTTTCATCCTAGTAGTTCATTTTCATTTTCCCTCTCATTTTTGGAAGCTTTGTCTCCATCCTCCAAAACTCAGAATGTGTCAGTGCCCATCTGAGATATACTGAATATTACAGAAAATGCAGCTTTTAGGAACCTGAGCAACCAAACATACTGGTGAGGGAAAAGAAGGAGGGATGATCTTAACTGGGCTCTGGGTCCAATCTGAAAGGACTACCAACTTCACTGTGAGTTGCGTAGAGGTGGCAAAATTCCACCTCTGCAGGAAATTTATAGATTGTTTTAAGCTCTTTACAAACTGGTTTTACAGCAGCTTGCACCAGGCGTATGCAGCAGCTCATGCTGGTGTACCGCAGGCTTCTCTGACATGGCGCTGCATCGCGATGTGCACGTAAGCACTGCCTCTGCAAACACTGGAACCGGTCCTAGAGCTAAAACAGTGTGAACACATCCGTCAGTGACAGTCAGTCACACAAACGATCGGTCCCTATCGTTCAGCGTAGGTAACATTGGTCTGTAGCCTTTTGCAAAATTTAGTGATACTTGGAATAGCTTGAACTTGTGCTAACAGAAGCGCTGAAATGGAAGGAGACAGGAGGTTTTTTTATGATGATTTTCAGAACAGGGAATAAATGAAGGACCCTTTGCTCAGGGTTGTGGTGCTGTCAGCATTCATTTTCTCCTAGGAGACAGTAACAAAGTAGCCCTAGAAAAGCTTTTTAACTCTATGGTACCACTGTTGTTCCATGTATTTTCGTTGCTGATGCATAAAAAGAGCTTCAAAAGTTCAGAGAATTTTTTTCTCCTTGCTACTTAATTCCCAGAAAAGTAGTCTTGAAAGGATTTTATCAGAACAGGTTCTTTTCCTTTCAAATTATATATATGTGTGTATATATTGTCGTGGTTTAACCCCAGCCGGCAACTAAGCCCCACACAGCCGCTCTCTCACTCCCCCCACAATGGGATGAGGGCGAGAATCGGAAGGGTAAAAGTGAGAAAACTCGTGGGTTGAGATAAAGACAGTTTAATAGGTAAAGCAAAAGCCACGTACCCAAGCAAAGCAAAACAAGGAATGCATTCACTGCTTCCCATCGGCAGGCAGGTGTTCAGCATCTCCAGGAAAGCAGGGCTCCAGCACATCACGTAACGGTTACTTGGGAAGACAAACTCCATCCCTCCGAATGTACCCCCCCTCCTCCTTCTTCCGCCAGCCTTATATACTGAGCATGATGTCATATGGTATGGAATATCCCTTTGGTCAATTGGGGTCAGCTGTCCTGGCTGTGTCCCCTCCCAACTCCTTGTGCACTCCCAGCCTACTCGCTGGTGGGGTGGGGTGAGGAGCAGAAAAGACCTTGACTCTGTGTGAGCACATATTGGATTCCTTGTTTTCTTGTGCATTTTGATTTGTTATAGTAGTGTTATTTATCAGAAGTCACAATGCTTTTTTTGATATAAAGACTGAAAGGCATGTTTGGCATTCATTTTTGTATGAATTATATTTATTTCTTCAAATACTTTAGAACACCAAAGTTAAAAATATCTTTTCTGTATAATCATTTACAATGTATCTCTTCTTGTATTGCATATAAGCCTTTAAATGCTTGAAATTAAGTTATAATTCTCACAGTTGTCACTGTCTTCTGCATTATCTGTTACATCTTGATGAAAAGGAACAGTAAAATCCACCAATATTAGTTTACTAGAACAGTGCAAGACCTGCATGCCCTCTGGTGGAAGCGATCCTTAATAGACTAATGTAGATCAGCTTTTGTGGCAGTGCTAAATGTCTGACCTGCAGACAGACACACTCTCCTTTGATATACTTAGTTACTCAATTAAGTTATGTTTCTCCGTAGCCATTTGTTAACTAGTAGGAAGGAAAACTCTTCCAGTGCATTTTTTTTTCCAGACTTTTCATTACAGTTTGAACTCTTTCATTTCTCTTCAACCTCTTTCTTGACTTTTTAACCTTGTGACTCCACTGTAATAAATAGAAAATGAGTTATATGTTGTGTAAAGGTATTGAACAGTATCTCATTATTGACACAGGTTTTATACATAAAATTTTGCTCTGCTTTTAAGGAAGCTTACAGGTCCGATACAAGTTGAGTAAGGATGGGCTCCTCATTTTCACCATTGACTCTGGAAATTTTGCCAACCGAGAGCTGCACCATGTGAAGATTAACAGAGAAGGCAGAGAGCTTGTTATTCAGGTATGCCATGGCTTATGTTGAGTGTTAAATAATACTTCATGTCACAAACAGACCCACTGAATTCAGTGCCTGATCGCCAGCAGGAGGCAAAGGTTTCACATTGATCTGGTGCAACCAGAACGGGTCCAGCAGCAGAACAGCCCTGTAGGCTAGACCAAAGCTCCATCCAGACCCTGCTTTGAAGAGTGCCCAACCGTGGTGTTTTCCATTGAGTGATCCTTCCCTTGTCTCTGTGAATTAGGAAACACCTTTGGCCAGAAGTTCATCTGGACCATTGTTCTGGGTCTTAGAGATGTCTGTGTGACCTGTAGTCCCAGAGGAAGCACACAGTATGGATGATGAAAAAGCTGCCAAAGGGAGAAAAACAGCTGAAGAATGAGCACCTGGGAATGTAATTTCATTTAGGGATGAATGGGAGAATGTGACCCCAGCTGCCTTGTCCTCTCACAGAAAAGGAAAAGCTGAGGGGACACAGGGTACAGCCACCATGTGCATGACAATGCCCTGTCCCTTTGCTAGAAGCAAGCCATGCTCCTTAGAGAGACGAGAACCTTCCTCTGCCTTGCTGCCCTGCATCACCCATTTTTCCAAGGCAGGGAGAAAAGGACCATCTTACTGCTCCTTCTGCTTTCCTTCTGAGACTAATTATAGCAGTTCATATTACAAATCAAAATGGCTAGGTCTGGGTGGCAGCCATTTAACAGGGAAGGGTGGCAGAGTTTACAGAGAAGCCGTGTGTTAAGGAATAGAATGAGAAAGAGACAGAAACACAGGGAGTGCCACAGTTTTTCTTTCCTCTACAGTTTCCGTGTCTGGGTGGTAAAATGATAACACAGTTAGCACACAACTAGAGTGGGTAGGCCTGATTATCTAGGAAGGAGGCTTATGCTAAAAGCCAGGGTTTTCCTCAAGTACCAGTCTTCTATCGTCTGCTGCACTGTGGTTTTCTTCTATGCAGAACTAATTTTTCACAATATATTTCTAGAGAGGCCTCCTTTGAGTGTATTCTGAAGTGACTAGACATGGATTTTGGGAAGCAGGGGGATTTCAGTGTCAAACATTTTAAGCTTTTCTGCAGGGGAAGTTTCTTCAAAGCCCTTTATATGACTATTCTGGTGTACCTTTCAGCTTCTTATGCTAAAATCAAAGCACGTTCGCTTTGCTATCTTTAGAAACTGAATCATGCTTGGGGGCAGAATTAACTGATTTGCAGCTGAGAGCGTTCCCAGAAGTTTGCAGTACAGAAAGATCTAGGGGTGTTTACATGCTGTTGTAATGAACTAATTTTATTGACCTCTTCCAGGTTGATCAAGTTCTCAAACTCAAACACAACTTTTCTGAGATTGATTTTAAGGCCATCAAATCACTCACTTTGGGCAAGGTCACAGGTAGGTTCTACTAAAAATATTCCTGATTCATCAGTTGTTATAGCGCTGGAGTTAACCTGTGCTGTGTGTTGGGTTTTTAATAGGATTGGGGTTTCATTTGGCTGGTTTAGCTGTAAGACTTGGCCTGAACATTCCAGTACTCCTATTTGTATATCTCGTCAATGCAAAAATTTGGCAGCTTTACTTGTTTGCACTGATAGCAATATTAATTCCTCCCATTGCTTCCTCCAGTAAAGTGATTCATACTGCCTGTGTGGGCTGCACAGGGTGGCATCTTAGCCTAATGATATCATTTTGCTGACTACAGCTTGCTCCTCTCAAGCCATCTCTGTTTACTAACATTAGGAACAGCAGCACTGGGAGCCTTCATCCTCTCTACCCTTTTTTCACTCCCAGTCCTTTTCCATTTGAATTCTGCAAGGAATATTTATATTACATATAGCACTGAGGCCACAATTCTGCATGGTCTGTGCGTGGACCTTCTTGATCTTTAACCCTCCATACTACAAAGCCATTACAAGGACAGGAAAACTCTGCCTGAAATTTGGAAAGCAAAACTTCTCTATCTTGTTGTCAAGTATGTTATATTACTTTATATGAGAGTCTTATTTGTTCCCAGTGAGATTCTAAATGCTTCCTTGGTTATAGACATGTTAGTCCTTTGTTACAGTTGGACCTTCATATCAAGCCTGACATCTGTTTCACTATTACAATTTTATATGTTTTATTAATAACACCCAAGGCCTGCGGGACTGGTAGCTAGACAGAAACTATAGACATCCTCTAGCATCTACTTGTGCAATATAATTGTATGTAATGACATTAGTGCATTCTGCATCATGTTTTACTAAGTGGATTAAGGGCAGGAACTGATTTTCCCCTTAATTATATCTAATGTTTGTTCAGAATGCAGCAATCTTCCAAGCCTTTGTGGACAGGTTTGGGGACGTGACACTTTTCAGCACACGTCAGAGCTAAGCTAAAAATCTCATTTTGTCAACAGTCAGCTGTAGTGCTGAAAATCTAAAAGAGCATTGCTCGTCATGACTTCTACCTAAAGCTCCAGCTATAGATACCAAATCGATAAACTAAGGCTTTTCTAACCAGCAAGATGGAACATAGCACAAAGACCTTCAAACATGTAGCCAGCACGCTGACAAGCTGCAGCTCAACATCATGGAGAGAAACTAGATTTAGTCACAAAAATATGATTAACTTTACAAGTACAAGGTTGTTGCAAAGCCAAAAAACCCAGATGTATCTCCAGAGGTCTGGCATTCAGTTCCACTGAACACCACAGACTTGTCTCCAGTCAGCTTCTAACGGATACATCCTTCTGTTATTTCTCTCCTTCCCCAAAATTTGTTGGGATTTTGGTTTAGTAATAGTAATAATAATAGCAATAGTTCATATTCTGTAATGACAGTAAAGCCATAAACTTGGCCATCTAGATGATGGGAAATCTTATTGCTGTACCAGGAACCACACAATGCATCCTAGCAAGTCACTTTAATTCCAGCCTAATCCTCATTCTGGTTTCTTCATATGTTAAGTGAATTTATACAAACTTTTTCTTCTATGTCAGGGTTTCATTTTCCAGGTTTTATCCCACAGCTGTAGGTGTGCTGAGTAGAATCCTTGTGCCCTCACAGAATCACAAATCCCCCCGAGTCTTCTCCTCTCCAGGATGAACAGTCCCAGCTCTATCAAGCCTCTCCTTATATGAGAGATGCTCCAGTGCCTTAATCATCTTTGCAGCCCTTCACTGGACTCACTCCAGTAAGTCCATGTCTTTCTTCCACTGGGGAGCCCAGAACAGGACCCAGCATTCCAGTGGCGTTACACTCACGCAGAGCGTGGGGGAAGGATCACCTTCTGGCAATGCTCTTCCCAAGGAAACCCTGGATGCCAAGATGCAGTTGGCTGCCTTTGCTGCAAGCGCACATTTCTGGCTCATGGTCAGCTTGCTGTCCACAAGGACCTCCATGTCTTTCTCTGCAAAGCTGCTTTCCAGCTGGTCAGCCCCAACCAGTGTTGGTGGATGGGGTTACTCCTAACCCAAGTGCAGATCTTCACATTTCCTTTGTTGAACTTCATGAGGTTCCTGTTTTCCCGTTTCAACAGCTTGTCAATGTCCCTCTGAATGGTGGCACAACCATCTGGTCTACCAAATGCTCTTCCCAGGTTTGTATCATCTCCAAACTTACTCAGGTTGCACACTGTTCCATGCCGGGGGGGAAGGAAAAAAAAAAAAAAAAAAAATCCCTGCTGCTACAAAGTCAAAAGTATTGCCTTGTTGTATCAAAAGGAGAGCTGGACCTTGACATTTTAGGAATGTAGAACTTACATAAATACGTCCATTCATCATTTATGTTATTATATGGGTAAAATGCCAACTATAGCTTCTTTTAATGATGGCTCACCAGAAGGTGAATACTTGTGACCTAAACCAATATCCTCCAAGTTCTTCCTTGTCATTGTTCATCCCCTCAGCAAAGCATAAACTTCCAGAGACATGTGATGCTTCGAAGTAGACCTAGACTTCCTGTAGGGTTTGTTTTAGATGCCACTGAGATTTAGGTACCTAAAGGCATTCATTAGGAACTTTTAAGTGTCCACTGAAATAGAACCATATAAAAAACCTCTGTTCTATGTGTCCTACATATCCGTGCTATACTCTTCTGGAAATTTGTCTCTCTTCCTCTTTCCTGTCACACCACTGCTCATTTGCCTGCTCTAACAGTCTGATCCTGGCTGCTTAATCAGATGATTATACTACCTTCTTTCTTGACTCCACCATTCATTTCCCACTGGCTGAGAAATCTCAAAGAGAGCTTCCAGCAGGACATCATAAAAGCTTGAAACCTCTTCCTCACCAGATTTTCTTGCGATAACCATTTTAGCACAGCTGGAACTTTTGAAAAGTGCACTTTTATACAATGACCACTTTTTAAATAATAGTGCTTCCCCCGCTCCTACCCCGTCCCCAACCCCATTACACTTCCTTTAGTCAAAAGCTACTTAAACTCTGATATTTTTTTCCGCTTTTCAAGAGCTATATTTTCCAATGGCTGCCCTACACCCAGCTCTGAATTCCAGGAAAAAACCCTCCGTTTAAGGCAGAGGAGGCTCACCTGGAATTCAAAACATAGGGACACTCACTCTGCCACAGACTGCTTGAATGACCTTGGGCAAGCCATTTATGTGCAGATATAAAGGTAAGCAGGTATTTTATTCCCACTGGAACCAGTCTGAGCTATACTATCTCTGTTCTCTATCAGTAAAGCATGGATAATAGAACATCCCTACATCAAAGGGGTGCTAGGAGGATAAAAACATTAAAGGCTGTGAGCTGTTCAGATCCACAGTAATGGGGTCATATAGCTGCCTTAGAAAGATCAATCTAAATATAAATGTAGCTTTGAAGACAAGGGAGTAAAAAGGAGCAGCATTCAAGTAGCCAACAGACATTTGTTGAATTCATCCTCACAGTATCCAACAGCAATAGAAAAATATTATTATCCTGTAGTTTGTTGTCATTTTTACTTCACAAATATAGAGGCAAGACACAAAAGGACCTATCCAAAGCTCATCAGTATCAATGGGAGTTTTCCATGGACTTTAGTGAGTACTGGATTCAGGCCCCAAGTGGGTCATACAGTTTATGGCAAAGCCTCAGTGAAATCTTAACCAGAGTCCCAGTTCATTTACTTTAAGTACTCCTTGCAGAGATCATACTGCTGTATTTAACCACAAGAGCTCCATCGGCAGTCTGACCTAACTGTGAAGCTGGCTCCGCTTTGAACAAGGGATTGAACTGCATGACCTTCAGAGGTGTCTTTCAACTTAAATTATTCCTTAATTCTCTGATCTCAGAGGCATATTCACATATGTTTAGGTCTTGTCTAGAAAAAGGTGCTATCCTAATAGAAAATATCATTTATTTGTTTTGGGGCTGACCTTAATGAATCTTTGAAAACTTCTTACTGTGCCCCAACATGTCTAAATCTTTCACCATTATAGTCCCTGGAAAAATAATCACTGATGCAGAGAAGTGAATCTCATTGTCTGCATATTTGCTTCTGAGCAATTTAATGTACTAGCTGTGTAGTGATACCAGAGTAAAAAGGTAGCATTGAAAGGGATTCAAAAGTATTCTGAAGAAAAAGGTTGCAAAGATTTCTTTAGCACCTGTTAACGTTGACCTAATTTACTTGTGTCTTCAAAGTGATGAATTAGCAGACCTTCCCACACTGGCAGTGTAAAGAACTGTGTAGTCTAGCACATGATATCTTTTATCTCTAAAAGCCTAAGCTACAACACACTCAAGTTGTAGGATTCTTTCCACTGAATCATTCAGCTTTGATATAAAGTGTACGTAGAAGAAAGTTTATCTAGAACGTAATTTTATTAAAATCATTATGTAGGTGCAGTACAATTCTCATGATTTCTACAATAGCTTTTCTTATTAAAAGTTCACAAGAAGAAAATGGAATCTATACACTGAAGTGATCACAGAGCAATTCATCCAAGAGTGATATCGTATTGGGGGAGATGATAATGGGATAATTAAATCAGAAGGGGTAAGTTGGCATTAACTCCGAGATACAAAATCTTCCCTAAAGAAGCATCTCCTTTTACAGAGTTTCTATGGAAAAGACTTAAGTCCATTTTTTGGTGGAAAGTCATTCCCTTTTTCAAGCTCACAAGATCACAATTTGCTTGAGAAATTTAAAGTTGCAGTCTCGGAATATTGTGTTCTAGCATTCTAAACAATACAGGAATGGCTGCAAGAGATATTGGCTGGACTCTTCTGGTCACTGCAAAGCTCTTTTCTTTACTGCAGACTCTTCTTGCCCTAAATACCTATTTCTTAGAAGGACCATACCCTGGAAAAAAAATCTTGGGTGCGTTATAGGGCACTTTTAAAAGTAATTGTTTTTCTTCCTAGTAGCCTTGTAAAGCATTAAGGAAAATGGTAATGACTACTTAGGATAAAAGAGGAGAGGTATTTGGGACCAAGATGGCAGCAGTTAAAATACGGAAAGTTTGGCTACCCCAGGAACTTCAAGCAATCCAAGGTCTAAGCCAATAATGCCATCACGTCTCTATCAAAAAGAGACCAAATCTATTCAGACTTTTTCCCCAGCAATATAATTTACCATATGATCATAACACCATCCTTAAATCCCCGTTTTCTTGATGATAATACTGCCTAAATAAATGTCCAAGGTCATCTACTTCTATCCAGAAATTTTATTTTTAGTCTGAATTCTTTCTACTTGAGTTGATATTAGCCATCTGCTCCTGAGAAAAGCATGTATTCTTTTGCACATCGTCTCTCCATCTTCTTGCATATTTTATTCTTTTTAGATTATATTTTGAGCCCGTGCAAAATCACATGGAGCTGGCTATGTTGTGACAGATTAGGATTCAAATGTCAAAAACTGTGACGTGTAACAAATTTCACATTGCAGCTCCAAGCAGTGCTTCATTTTTTATGACAAACTGTCTTTAAGAAAACATACTAAATGCATGGCTGAAATTATCTTCGCTAAGCCTAATGAAACAAAAATTCTCAAATGTTTCACTTGGCACTAAATGTTCGATTGCCAGCAAGCAAATCCTGGCGCCTTCTGCTCATTCCTGGGAAAACTTGTGAGAAAAAGTACCTTTACTTTGCTCTTGCTGTCCTTTGCATTTCCAGAAGTGTCTTGGAGGCGCATTGAATGCCTGGAGCCTGTCTCCTGTTCAAACTCATCCTTTTCTTAGGCAAGAGCCAAACAGGTTGAGCTCAATGGTTCTAACAAGGAAAAATTTCTCTGTTGTTCACTCGACTGCTTCTGTGGCAGGCTCACACCAGGATATGCTTTCTGCCCTTTCTAAATTAATTATTAGTATCATCAATGTTTACTGAGGTTGTTGAAGGACATAGCAGCACATTTTTTGACCTAACTACACAGTACCTGCTAGTCAACTCTTCTAAGACAGGTGCAGCACGGAGACTACAAAAGTCCTTTCCTTCAAGGTCATGGGCTCAAATCTAGTGACAGTGTCCAAGAAGTAATCTTGCCAGTGCTCTTCAGCACCTTGGCAAAATGAGGTGATTTTAACACTTTTTAACTCCCACAAAAATCATCTTCCTATTTCTCAGACTCAAAAAAAGGCCAACCAGTGCTTCAACATAGAGAGTAAATTACCCTTTGTGCTTCTACCAGCGATTCACTTTAATTAATTAATTAATTAGGGCATAGACATTTAAAACACGCTATGTCTGCTCTCACTGACATTAAAAATAAATTTTGATTAAGGAAATCCATGATGGAACTTCCTGGATGTAAGTGAGCAGACAAGTAAACTTTGGGCTCAGATTTAAGTTTCTGCGTGACGTGAAATGGATTTATAAAGAAAGAACAAAAAGATATTGGATGCGTTTATGGTCCTATTTTCCACAGTGATATCTTTAGAAAGAAGGTCTTTTGAGCCACTCTCCGTGTACACAAATAACACTTCTGATTTCTCTTTTATTCCAGTTACGTGTCATATTAGTTACTGTTTACTATATCGATTTACTGATACATTGCTGAGCAGCCTAATGCCTAGTCCTAGAGAATTCCAGCAGAACTCTATTTATGATGAAAAGTAATTCCCTATTATGAGATATTAAGACTTGAAATTGCTTTATTTATTTAAGATCTTGAAACAAGTATGTTGTATATGGCAGAGATGCACAAGAAACAGAAGTGGAACAGGATGTCTGTTTTGGTGAATAGGAATGAATCAGCAGATAAATTATGTTGATACAATCAATAAAGTTTAAAAAATACGGCTACATTTTAGACTTAATACATGGAAAACAGGAAAGCAAAACCGACACAAAACTTACTGAGCTGTGACATTACAGACAGCTTCCAGGGAGCAGCTGGAGGACCCAGCAAGAAGCCAGACAAACTTATACACAATTCAGCAGACAAAGCTTAAAAATTACTTCCTAAAAATACGGGTAAGCTTAAGTTGTGGGGAATGAACAGTTAAATTACTCAAAAGCTGAAAAAGATTGCCTTCTCACCCCCCATGTAGAAATCATCAAAAGTAACTCGGTCTCCTGTACCGAGAACAGAAACGCAATGCTGAAATGTCGAAAGATCAAACCAAGCCATCAGCAGCAATTCAAGTGTGATTTTCCAGGCCAGTCAAATGCATGGAAAGATTCGCAGCGTAACCAGGTCAGAGGAAGGCCACTGACGTTTCGTATGACCTTGCTTCAACACAGACCTTGGAACTTCACCGAGTTGCTTCTCTTACTGAGCACTGTGTCATGTAGTGAAAATATCTTTTGGAAAAACATTTTATCATGATTTAAAGACTTCAAGTGACAGAGTGGCCTTTAATAAGCCTTTCACAGAGGTAACCATGTCATAATCACAGATTTACAGTATCCACTCAAGAATTCAGAGGGCAACACAAGTCGTTCACATCCAAGTTGTGCAGGTTTCTTCTTGAGAACAGTGAAAGCCCCACTTTCCAAAAGACATAAGGCATGCACCTAAAGCCGAATAATAAAACAAACTGTATCTGTGCACGTGGGATTTTTACCAGAGGATTCTGGGGTTGGTTTAGGTTTGTTCTCCGATTTCTTTTTTTCAAATTTCAAAGCCTTTCAACAACAAATCTCCCAGTTCTTTTTCATGCAAAGCTTACTTTGACAGACTCCTGGAATTGGCTCTTAATTTGATTTTTTTAAAAAAGCCTTCAAAAGTACTGTATCTTGGACTTTTCAAACTACTGTACCATGAAAAAAGAATTAATTATTTCTTAGGCTTTACCTTTTGCCCATTGGGGCAGAACAGAGCAATTTAGATTGCCTGATGTCTAAAAGATACCAACAAATCCACCTTTTGTGTCAGAGCTAAGAAAACAGGAAAGGCTGAGAGTAGGAATGTTTACAAAGGGTTTTATGAATTCAACAAAGACAGCAAATACTGTAAATCAGTCTTATAGTGTTATATAAGCCTTCTTGCAGAAACTTGGAAACAATTCTTTGTCTGTTTTATCACACCTCTGCCGAAATCTCATTAAAAACCTGAATGCAGCCAATTCCTACACGTTTTGAGAAGAGCAAATGTGAACCTCTGTAAAGCTAAAGTTTTTCCAGTGGCAAAGCCTCACTGTTTCCCTTCCTATCTCTCTTTCCTGCAGTTACTCACAGCCCAGAGGCTGTCCCCATGACAGCTCTGCAGATTAAGCATCTCTCCTGTAAGACCCCTTGGAGAGCAAGCTCACACCGTACCTTGCTTTGCTGAGAAGCAGCCAAACTCTTCCACATTATACTTCCATGAAGACATTCAAACATAATTAGAAATCTTTCTCTGCTAATTCCCTCTAGACTGCATGACATAACAGTCACAGATCTTGAGCACCAAAATAATGTGTGATTTGGGCTAGTTTTGAGTTTTCTTTGTATTTTCTTATATGCAAAAGAAGTTTATGTAATTCAGGTAGCAATGCCAGTTATAAGAGGAGGTCTACTTTTTTCCTAAATCCTTGTAAAATCATTGTATTTGAATGATAGTGGAAAAATTGGACCTTATTTTAATGTTTACCATCTTACTCTTTCAAGCTTTGAAAATAAACTTGAAAAGCTGAGAATCCTTATTTTCCAATGTCATTAGAATTGTTTCCAAAACTTTCAACGCTAGAAGTTTTTTTTTAAGATTTTGAATAAGTTTTGATACTCTATATGTGTACAGTTGTGTGGGTTTTTTGTTTGTTTGTTTGATTGATTGATTGACCTAGATATAAGGCGCATCATGTTACAGACCTCTGAGCAGTATGAATTTCAATTTCTGGAAAGTAAATAAGTGAGAGCTTGGAGGAAAGAGAAGATGGCATCACTGTCCTTCACTGACTTTCCCAGACAATCTTTGGTATTAAAACATTTGGAACTAAATAAAAAACACTTACCTTTGAATTGGCTTTCTCTTTGTGAAATTTAAATGAACACACACAGGCCAACAGATAAATTAATTGTGCTATCTCCTCTTCAGGCTGGAAAAGAGCATAGAGATATTGGGTTTGGTTTTGATTTAGATAAAAAAAGGTATAGGTTTGTGGTTTTTTTATTATTATTGGAATGGGGCTAGCAGAGTGAGAGCCTGTCTCATAAGTAGGAGGATTCCAAGAACTCTGATTATAAAAATGTAGTAACATGATTAGGTGCATCAGAAAAGCAAGCTGAAAAATAAACTCTTGAAGAAGGGTGAAGCCTATATTAGCAAGCCATTCAATATTAGGTCACATGAAGCATTGTATAATAAACAATAGAGAGCAGGTTCCTTCATTAAGAGCGGAGGAGGTAGAATGCCTTGAAGATATGGTCTGAACCTGTGAAAGCGCTGTTGTTAACAGATGCAAAAAAAGTTAAAGAATATCATCCCCAGGATCCTGTGATATTCAGTATTGTTATTTTTACTGTTTATTATTATTATTATTATTGCCATGGTTAGCACCTATGATGTGTTAGATATTGTCCAGACAATAGAGAAAATGGATGAGAAAAAAAGCACAATGTAGGCTTTTATGTCCAAGCCAACTTGATTCAATGTAAGTAGCGTTGTAGAGGAAGGACTGGGGATGGGAACCTCATGGGTCAGGCCAGGGAGGAGAACTGAACAGTTGAGATTGGATGAAGAGAAGTAAAAGGGGTGGATAAAGGCAAAAAAGGATTCATTTTTTTTAATGCCTTCCTAAACCAGATAATTCCCAGAGTGTTTTTCTGTTGTACTGCAGATAGTTTGTCACTGGACCCTGAAGTCTCAAAGGCAAATGCCTATGGTTTCACCGGCTGCCTATCCTCTGTTCAGTATAACCACATTGCTCCCCTGAAAGCTGCCTTACGCCATCCCAGCGTTGCTCCTGTGACTGTCAAGGGCTCCTTGACTGAATCCACCTGTGCGTCCATAATGGAAGCTGATGTGAACACAGTAACCACAATATATTCCTCATCAGGTATGCCCTGCCAAGAGGGGAATGGGGAATTTAAAGGATACTTTAGAGTGAGGTTTCCTTCCTTTTTGCTGTAATGCAATTGTGATAGTGTAAATATTGGAACTGGGAAGTTGCCCTTTCTCTCAGAATTAGGAGTGTTGAGTATGGGCATTAGGATTAGCCAAGGCCCCTTTAAAAGTCATCGTACTAAACCAAAATTTTCAGACTAAGTTCCTGGATTGCCTAAAGCATGCCTAGAACAAACAAAAAAGTCCCAAAGCCATAGTGGAAAGAACATTGGAAGTATGGTTATGCACCTGATTTGCCATTCCTGTCCACTCTAGATAGCTCCAGTACTGCAGATCTCAAAGGAGAATGTAAATGTTACACAGATTCCATATCCCAGTAGTGACGAAGCAATAGGAGTCATACAACAAACAAGTCAAATTTGTTCCCACCCTAGCAGAAACGAACAAAACCTCCTTGTACGAACCCCTCCACACATGTGCGTGACTTCTATTGAATGTTTGTACTTTATTCTCTCAGGCTAAAGAGAAGGAGAACTACTTGAGCAGTACCAGTAAGGTGATCCCAACAGTTCGTTTATCTTTTGCAATCCTGAAACTGTCCTCTGGGAACCTTAAGTATTTTGCATATGTGAATTTGTATGCAGAGACGGAAACTCAGAGCAGCTGGAACTGTTGTCACCAGGAACAGGGGCAATCAAGTTGCTGTTTTAGTCACCACTGGATGTGGCAGAATTCTTAATGACCAGAAAAGGGTACAAATTAAGGGCTATTTTTTGCCCCTTGACCTATGAAACCATTTTTTTCTTTTCCGATAACTGATAAAACTCTGTTTTAGATCATAATATGATTCCTTTGACATTTGTACGTGCATCAAATCCCCATTTCCTGCAGCTTCTGCCTAAGATATTCAGCAGAAAACAAACGACGCTATTAGCATTCTGCATAGGGAAAAAGGCTGCTGATTACTCTGTGGAGAGCGGCTGCCAGTGTGCGTGTGTTTCTCCCCACCCCCCAACCTTCTTCTCACTGCCCAGAGTTGTCTAAGGTATCTGCTCTGATGCACAGAAGGTACCGAATGGGCAATGATACTGAAAATATGAACTCCTTGACCTGTGACCTGTCATCTCGGTGATCTAATTTTTCTAAAGAGTTTAGAAAGCAGTAAAACCTGAGGCTCAGAACTGCAGGACAGAACACAGAGCAGAGTGTAGCACCTTTGGTCTTAAATATTTAAAGCTTACAATCAGTTGCACTCTATTGTCAAGGTTAAGCACTGTTACATCAGAAATGCAGAACTATTACAAAAGCTCATCCCTGTCTTTGCCACTCTGTGCTTTAAAATATGATTTCCCCTCAATATGATGAATTAACTGACACTACTGCCTCACTATTCACACTGGATTTGATTAAAGCCTGAATAAGATCTTTAGAACAAGTTAGTTCTGAAGACTTCATGTCTTTATATGCTATGGTAAGAGCACTGGGCGGTAGATTCTTGTTTAAAAAAAATTCCAATTTGTAGCAAATTATACTTTGTATAGATGTACTTGAGAATTACATTTATACATGGAAAGGACACATTTTAAGAAATAAAAAGAAGACAGAGTTAAGGATTAACTTTCAAATGTACTGCTCATATGTCAATTAATCAGTTCCCAAGTTCTCATTATTGAGTGTCTGAGAAGAAAAATAGAACTTCAAAGTTGACTGTACATGTCTGTGTCAATTTTCTAATACACTACTTCTTCCTTGCTGAGTCACATGTAGAGGTTTTGGTATTCTGAACTCTACAGTGATGGCATAGAGATAATAGACTTTTAGTATGCTTTTTTTTTTTTAATGTTAAAATACTGTAAATGCCAGAGCAGATTCAGCTGTGCGAATGGTGGAGTCTTGAGCTTTCTGTCTACTCCAGCTGAAGAGCAGGTCTTCATGCACTTAAAGTAAAAAATGCCAGACTTTCATAAGTCAGAAACTACACAGAAAAATTTTGCTTCTGAAAGGCAGCTTAAACAGTGCAAGCCCCTGTCTCATTGTACTAGTTGTGCTGGACCTGATATTTCCAAACAAGGAGGAACTGGCCAGGCATGTGCCAGGATAGCTTTGGCTGTACAACTATGAGATGGTGGAGTTCAGGATCCTGAGAGGAAGGAAAAATAACAGAAAGCATGACTGTGACCCCAGACTTCAGGAGAACAATCTTTGACCTGGTCATGGACCTGCTTGGAAGAATCCCATGGGATACAGCCCTGGTGAGAAAAGGTATCCAGGAGAGCTGGTTCAAGGATCACCTCCTCCAAGATTAAGAATGGTCCATCCCAATGAACAGGAAATCTAGCAAAGGTGGCAGGAGGCCCAGAGAGGTTGTGAAGTCTTCATCCTTGGATATATTCAAAACCCAAATGGATACAGCACTGAGAAGCTTGCTGTAATAGTACCTGATTTGAGTAGGGGTTTGGACTAGATGATTTCCAGAGGGGCCTTCCAACCTCAGCGATGCTTCCAACCTCAGTGATTCTCACTGCAATGTCATCAGTTTTATTTGAAAGGAAGAGGATATCCTGTTAAGGTGTCATATGAGACACAGTATTGCTTTTCCTTGGCTTCAGAGTTTATTGTATTCCCACTGGAGATGGTTCTACTGTCACATGCCATCTGCTCCGCTGTAACAAACCCTCCTCTCCTTGTGTCCTGATTTTATTTCTCAGGCAAAACATAATTCTTAAGGCCTATGACTGTTGGCCTCTATTCTGAAACTGATCTCCAACATTTGTTCTGGTTTCCTCTCAGTGCTTAAATTCTGGTAACAGTCATCAAAAAATAGTGGAGCTTTAATAGCATACAGTGTCAGATCTTACACAATATTTTAGGCATGAATGATGTCTTATATAATTTTTAAGGTAGAAATTTAATTTCATGCTTTTTTCACATATAGTTAATAGTCTTTCATGATTCTATTTGACCAATACCATGCACCAGATACCAGCTGGAGATTTTTCTCTAGTACAGGAGGACTGATGTTCAACAGATGTGAATTTTTATTGTAACTGATTTCACTGGTGCCAGCTGAAGGCTGGGGTAGAAAATATCTTACCAAACATCCAGTATCTGAAAGTTAAATGAATAAGTTGAATCTAAAATAATGATTACTCCTCTATTCTAGTTTGTGGAAAGAAATAGGCGAATCACACTGTCCATCTTTGACAGCTATCTTAGGGTATAAACTATCTGTAGGTTCTATTCCTCTGTTTGACTAAATAAAAAAAGCCTAAATTACTAGTTTTGGTTTATATAACTACCTCTGAGACACTGAAAAATAAAGGAGATTAACCTACCCATGATGTACAAAATTATGAGCAACCTTGGTCTAACTTTTAATTTGGCCTTGCTTTGAGCTTAGGCTAAATAACCTCCAGATTTCCTTTCCAACCTAACCTTTGATATGATGCTCTGTATTTATGTGTAAAACAACAATTTTTATCCCCATTCCAGTCCAACAAATGTAGTAAATGAGATTAAGCATTGCCATGACTATTTGTTTCTTGGCAACATCACTACAGGCACCCAATATCCAAGCAAGGGGCCTCTTGTAAATAGGTCTCAATCTGAGTGTCCAAATCTGTCATTGGCAGTTACCATTCACGTTGATAATGGGTGTACTGGAAGTGTTCAGTTGTCCCCAGAAATCCCTTTTGTGCCTGTAGCTCAGTCAACGAACTGCAGATACGGGGAACCCTGACTTTTCAGTGTGGATGTGTTTGATGAGAAATCCTTGCACCCCTAAAACTAGTAGTAGAATTGCATCTTTTAAAACATGAAAGCCTCTTTGAGGCTGATGCCTTCTGCACATCTTTGGGGCTGGTATCAGTGATATAAAGAATAAAGAAAAAGTGCCCCCTTTAAGAACCTAAATAGCCCAAAGCCACCATCATTACAAACTCAGCACTTTCTGATACACAAATATGAAATTGTTGCTTATTTCAATGAGAAACGTCTTCTTGGGCAATGAGATACCAAAATATGGCTGAGTCAGCTACTAAGGCAAGGATGTTCAATTACAATAAACCTTGCAACACCAAATTTCTCAGTTAGGCTTCCACCTTTTGCATCGGAAAGATCAGTTTGGCAAAGCAGTATAATATATAGCAGAGACAGTCATCTGTAACTCCCACGTACATCCTCTGTGTGATAGCCTGGAGGCTTGTAAAGGAGAGAAACACAGATAGGAATCTCGTCAAAGGAAAGGGTGAGCTGAAAGGAAAAAAAAAATGTGAAGGTGCAGAAAAGCTGGATTCAGCTAGCAGTAGAAAACACATCTTCTGAAACATGCAGGACTAAAGTAGGTACACTGCCGTAACTCCACTGACTTTGGGGAGGGCTTGACCTCTCAGGTTTGGATCTGAATTTGAAACTGCCAGCATGTAGACTGTTTGGCCCAGTGTTTCAATAGTAGTCATTTATAGATAGGGTACAAGAGAGCTCCAACATCAAGGAGCCTTTAATATAGGAATTCATTTCTGACCCCTCTCTGTTTTGAATCCAATTTGACCACTGCCTTTCTGCAATGGAGAGAAAAACATCCCTTCCAAGAAGCTGTCCCAAGCAGGGACTCTGCTTCTCTATATGGGATTGAATTTGACTTGTATATCTGCATCTACAAATGTAGGTCAGGTGTAAATCTGTCTAGCCTTCCTTTCCTTTTGCTCCTTTCTGATATTGTTTCTTAGGTATCAAAAAAAAAAAAAAAAAAAAAAAAGAAAAAAAAAAAGCTCTGACTGAGAAAAGCTCCCAATGGGCTATTTAGTTCAAAAGTCTCTCTGATTTTTCTACCACTAAACTGAGACAACACTTTCAGATGTTAGTGTGAGCCTTTCTGTTTCCTTTTAAATATACCCTTAACAGATTTTGCTTCTGAAGATGTAGAAGAAAATTGTCCTGCAAGCTCGCTTTTTCAGAGAGCTTTCTGGTTTGATTCTCCAATCCCCCAAATCACATCTTTTGAAAACAGATTAGAATTTATGAGGGTAAGAGGATGCTTCTGTCTAAGCCACAGAGAAAATTAATATAGTTGATATAGAAAATAAGTCCTGTTTTTTTTAACCAACTGCAGATCCTTTTGGGAAGACAGATGAAAGAGAGCCTCTCACCAATGCAGTCAGAAGCGATTCAGCTGTGATTGGAGGTAACTTCATTTTTAAAGATTACAATTGAAAAATAGTTCTGTCAAGGCAAGCATCTAGGGTACTTTAAATCTGGGCCCCATAAAATCCAGTTCAAGTTTTTTGTAATCTAATGCAGGTCTAGTGTTTGCTGTATTTATTAGCACATATCTGTATTAAGCTACGTAGATAGGCACCTGTGTTATGCATGAAGCCAATCGTGGTGGCACATGATGTTGGATGTTACCCAAAAAAAGGTATTATGGATCATCAAGAACCTGAGTCTTCTAAAATATAACCAAAGTCTGTCTATCTGCCTGCTTGAGCCGGGGAGTTGGACCAGATGACCTCCAGAGGTCCCTTCCAACCTCAATCATTCTCTGATTCCGTGTGATTCTGTGATCTAAGACCCGGCTAACTACCACTCTGATGAGAGCCTCAACACAGTATTCGCATATCCTGTATTTCTTGAGCTCTCTCTTTGCAAACTGGTGGTGTACTGGAACTCGCTAAGTCATATGGAAGCATTTGTACACTAGGGAAACTTGTCCTTATAGCTTCATGTATGGTTTTCATTTTCCTTTAACAACCTGGAAGGCAATTTATCTCTGTTTATTTTATAGGATGCCCTGTAGGGAGCTGCCTTTGATAATATCTAGAAGCTATAACCAAAGTGTACAAGGCTCATGCAAGGTTTCCAGAGATAACACAGAAGAAAACACGACAGATCAGGAATTTGGATGACCATACAGATCTAGTTTTTTAAAAACAAACACACTGACCCAACTCTACTTCCAGTGAAAACAGGATTTGACTGAAATTAGAAGGTCAATTACATTAATGCTTGCTGCTTTAAGTCTTGCTTAAGGTGACAAAATAGAAATAAAAACTACCAGGGAGGGTATGATAGAGGCAGATGATTGTGTACAGACTGAAATGAACAGATCTATCATATCCACTAGATATTGTGCATTAGTGATGTATTTTTGAGGTAATTGGGGGTTTTGTTTTGGTTTCGGTTTTTACTCTTTCTATCCTTCCTTTTTTACCCCTCTTCAGGTGTAATAGCAGTTGTGATATTCATCATCTTTTGCATCATTGCCATCATGAGCAGATTCCTCTATCAGCACAAACAAGCACATCGAAGTAGCCAGACAAAGGAGAAGGAATACCCGGAAAACCTCGAGAGCTCCTTCAAAGCTGACATTGACTTGCAGAACACAGTGAGCGAGTGCAAACGGGAATATTTCATCTGATGGACAATGCAATTTCTTCTTACTCTTACTCCCCTAACCTTCCTTCCTTTATTCCTTTCTTCCTTCCGTGTTTCTTTTTGTAATTTTTTTTTAAACATTCATTTTTTGCTAACTTCTTTTTCGTTTGGAAAAGACCGCCCTGCACAGGAAACACTGACAACAATCACAGAGCCTCATTCTCTGCACAGGTCACAGTTTACTTCTGCAGCTCAAGAGACCTGTTATCCCACTCTACACAAAATAAGATCCACATGCACACCTGGTTTCTGCTGTGGGTTCCTGGACGTTTCAAAGTCCCTACATTTATTTGTGTTTTTCTCTGGAGCCATTTAATTCATCACTTTTACACTAGAGCTGGACTATGTAAAGTAGAGGTAAAGTAGCTGAATACGTAGCTCTACAGATACTGGGACAGGACAGAGGGAAAGAATGAGACCAAAATGCCTGATTTATATTACAGGCTCATTTACAACAATCATAAAGAACCGGCCAAATTCTCAAATGATATGAGTTGATATATAGCTGTTGATTTCAATGGTGTTACATTAATTTGTACCAGTTGAGAAGCTGGTATGGGGTAAGGAAAAATAAAACTCCTCATTAAGCTCCTTCCCCCAACCTCCTGTCCTTTTACTGTAACTTTTAGGCTTATCAGTACTTTTCCAACAATATATGTATCAACAATAAATGTCATTCCCGTGCACCTCTTTCACCTCCATCTCATAAGGCTGGCCATGTAGACCAAACATACTCTAGCGTAACTCTAGCTGAAGCATGGAAAATAGTAGCTTGAATCTCCAAGGGTTTTAGGAAGCTGCTAGGACTTAGGTGCTCTATATTTGTCTGAAATGTTAGAAATGCAGCATATACCTGTTCATGCCATATGGAGGATTATCACGCGCTGAGGTTAAACACTGTTGCCACTGTGGCAAAGAAAAAGTACATAGACAAGAAAAAATAAAAATAGTTTAATCTTGAACATGAGTCACACCTTCTGCCAGTTCTTCTAAAAAAAGAAAAAAATCCAACTACTCAAAAAAAAAAACCCAAAACTGCATGAAAGATTGATTGGTATTTCCTGTTTGTAGAAATTGGAATATCTTCTCCAAAGCTAAATAGAGAGGTCTAATGTCACATCTAAAAAGGTTAATATGTAATCACCCTGTTTACAAGGAAGAATGTCAGGGAAACAAGTTCAAAAAGATCCCAAATACTCTACTTCGAATTAATCTTCTCTCCTGTTTTTCTAAAGTCTTCTGTCCTTTCCTGATTGGGAACAATACTGAAGACTCGAATCCTGCCCATTTCACTTGTGCTGTATGGTTTCAGTGTGAGACTGAAAAACCTTCTTTTCAGTCACAGACATCCTAAGGGTAAGAAATGGAGAAGTCCTACCAAGGAGGTTTTTCACACCCTGCTTGTGTCTGTGTGACGTACTGTCTTCTCAGGGCTTCTGAAGAGTATGTAGAATTTGTTGTCAGACTTTAAGTTTTCTGACAGGAGTTGAATCAATCCAACAGCTAAGAAAAAAAAAAAAAAATCTTGTTTATTGCAGTACTCTTGATAAGAATTAATTCAAGATAATTAATTGTGCAGCTGAATCTTTCTTCACCCCCTACACCCTTTTGCAGCCATCCTGGGGTTTCTGCATGGTGACCCTTTTTACATAGATTAAAATCAAAGAATCACAGTATGAGGTAATAACACACAGCAAAATACAGATGAGGTTACACATGCAACAGGTGCTGTTTTTCCAGGCAGTGCATTGCAAAGGTATGTAGCTGGTTATTTTTTTGATGGGAGGAGGGGATAGTCAAGGAAGAATAAATAAATGACAGTTTGGATATGGTGATTCTTCACCACTTCTTTTGGAAGACTTTATGAGAAGCAGAATTCGGTAAAGAGAAAGCAATCTTGGAACGATATCACTCGTATGTGAAGAGGAATATCTGAGGCCAGCCCCATAACCAGAACTCTAACCAAGCAATTTTATAAAGCCATTTATATTGAAATTAGTACTGGTGCCATTCTTCCTCGACTCTGATCGACACAGCCCTTTTGCCTCATGCTGGCTGTTTGCATGACACATGATTACTTGAGAGTGTTTCTGCATGATGAGATGTGTAATGATGGACTCAGGAGCTGTGTTCCCTTTACGTTGCTGTATCTTTTGCAGTGAAATCCTGGCAAAGCAATTCTCTTTTCTCCTTCCTTCCTCCCTCCCCTTCTCCCTCCCCCCTGAGATAAAGGTGCTTTGTTTGGCATGGCGGGAGGGGAGGAATAAGCGAGCGCATGGGCTCCTCTGCCCAGGTTTGAGCCATCTTATCCGAAATGGCCTCCATATGAGGCATCTCTGAAGTCCTAATGTACTTAATTGGCTTTATGAAGAATGGAATAGGAAGGAGGGGAAAGGCCACAGGAGTGTATTTTTCTGTAGCCAAACTAACAGATACAAATCCTCCTTCTGCTTTCCTACATGTCCGTTTCCAGGAATAAAATTACTCCAAAGAGCAACAATAAAGCACAAAGCAGCTCCAGCAGTGGAGTAGCTGGAAAAGGGAGACTGAGCAATGAAGCAGAGTCCTCTCGTTTCTCAAGTGACTAAATTACTTTCAGCCATCTTAGGGCCTGATTCTGCAAGATGCTGAGGTTTCTCAAGGAGGGTCAATTTCCCATCACCAAATGTAGATATTAGTGCTGCTGCAAACATTTCAGATACAGCTCAGGGGCTCAGCCCTGGCCAGAGAGCAGGTGTAAGTGGCATGCTGTGTGCAAGCCCGGACCTGGCAAAACAGTGTAAGTGGTTTGTTTGTCCATTTTTCCTTATCCTCATTTAATACAGCCCAGGTTGGTAAAACTCCTTGAAAATTTAGCTACGTTGGTGCGCATCTGTAAAAAGAAAGAACTGCGCATACATAAATGCATGCATGAGTATACAGAAACATGTGCATCTATACCTATGGATGTAATGAGATGTGAATATATGCTACAGGGCTGGACAAATGAACGCATTTGTATGGACTTGCCATTTAAAATCCTATCTTCTGTATCAGGATGTCAATATTCTTCTTATCAAAAGGTAGCTAAAAGATACTATATGAAGTACCCTAATACTAACTCCTTTTTTTGTTTCTTTTTTTTTTTTTTTCCTTTTTTTTGTTATAATGCTTTCTTTAGTGCGGGCGTCATCTGATTTACTTCAGTAAGAGTTAAAGGCAATTAAAAATATTTTTTTTAAAAAGAGAAGAAACGCAATTTTGCAAAAATCTACCAGTGTTAAAATTGCTTTCATTTTCCACAGTTCAAGTTAGACCTTTTTTCCCATCTATTACAAACCTTTTCTGCTATTTTTGTTAAAATTTTCCTTTAAATGGGGGGTCTTTCCTTTTTTCTTTTAGCTATCATTCTAGATAACATTTTTCAGTAAGTGTGGGGATAGTACTTTTTATATATAAAATGTCAGGATTTATTTTAATGGAAAACCTGAGAGTATAAAAGAATTTTTTTGAGGATTGTTTGGGTTTTCTTCCTTCTCCCAAGACAGGTTTCATAACAAAATTAAGGGGCTGGTAGAAGGATAACAAGTCTCTTTTCTTCTCCTGGTGACATGGTATGTAACCTCTGAAAATTATTATTGCTAGGCAGGGATTTTTAGGCTATGAAATTTCTAAGTCACTGAGATATGGATTTAGGCCTGCAAATTCCTGTTTTCCAGAAATGACTTGGCCAGTAACAGCCATGATTATAAAGATACTTAGTCATGGAAAGTCTGAGTTGGATGCCTAGAAGGACTGTCTGAGAACCCTGGTGTCTGGCTGTAGAAAACAAATGAAGGCTGTCTCTCAGAAAGCTAAATCCCACTAACTTTCAGTGAGACTTAGGCTGCCACCTGAGAGAAGTGCGGGTTTTCAAAGGAATTTACTCTCCTGAGGATGTGGATCTATGCTTAAGTGACTAAACAAGATGAGCACTCGACTCAAATTAATTTCAGTTGGATTTCTGCTTCTATCTTGCTGTGAAATGTTTTAAAATACTACAAGACATTTAAATACCTTTGAAAATTGAGTCCCATTTCTCTTTTGGAAATAAAACTTTGGTCCTAAGTAAGTCACCTATGTAATTTGCAGTAAGTATTTCATCTGTCCTTTTTCACTTACTAGAGACAAGACAGTGTGTTTTGAGTAAATTTTTAACACTTGAAGATTGCTTTTATATGAGTCTTTTGGCTTTGTTTCATTTCACATTTGGTTTTACAGGCTACCTGTTTTACACTTGTCATCCAATCCTGTCCTGTGGTCAGTGAGGACAGGGCAAATGTCTCAGACATCCTGTAAGATTAAATGAATCGCTTTCTAGAGGTGCATCTTTCTCTCCATTGATTATAGAAACAGGGTAGGCTCCTGGCAATAGGTTAGCTACTTCTAGCAGAATTTGCTTGCATTTAGGAATCTTACACTAGTCTTGCAGCTCTAGTAGACACATCTGCACAGGTCTTAAAAGAGACTTGTTTTTTATTGAGATGCCAGCGGGGATCAAGGAAGGACACCTCCTTGCATCTAAAATTACACTAGACATCTCTGCTTAGGAAATGCATGCGTCTACTTATAGCCGAATACATGAAAATCAGGTGTCAAAACACCTATTGGAGTCAGTGGCCATACGGTCAGTAATCTGTGGGGCTTGGGAGAGGATAGCTCTCCTTCCAGTCTATTCTAGATCCAAGATCCATTCATTGCCTCCTGTGGGAGCTTTGGCAGATAGCATACGTGTAGACAGATCTACACAGATTTCATAATCTAAAGCTAACTCAGACCCCTAAGATGCCTTTCTAGCCCTGCATGTCTGGTGCCATTTGAGATGAACTAGAATCTCTCTGCAGCTCCAGTAAGGATGTAAGTCTCCTGTCTGTCATGTCTCATATCTGCTAGCCCCAAGCAGATATGTCTGATACCTCTTGGCTTTTCAAATTACAGTAAGTGCCCATCCAGAACCCCTAAGTACTTAATGAGATGAATCTCTGAAAAAAAATCCCATCTTCAGAACAAAATCAACCTTCTTTTCCATCAGTGTAAGCCAATCAGTAGAAGTGCACCCTTCATCTCAGCTTAACAAGAGTGTAACAGGAGGCAGAATTTGACCCCTTTGTGCTCCACCATCTCATGCCATTGTTGTTTGTTGCTGTCACCTACACAAAGCTTATACTGAAGAAGACCACTTTCGTATATTGTTCTGCACTGCCAGCTTTTCACAGGCACAAAGGGGAGGGGGGGGTGTTATTTTATTTTATTTTTCAGAAAACCACACTTTGTAAAAGACTTGGGCAAAAGCTGAGACCTTGTGAGGCTCTCTAAGACAAGTGCTATTGCAAAGCTTTCATGCAGTTTTGTAATGCCTACTTATTAAACAAGCCGAGTGGTACAGTTACATCCCTGTCAAACCAAAGCCCTTACCCAGACTCTTTTGAGGTTGGTGGGAGGCCTCTTGGCTGACTACAGTTAGAGTTGCACCATGCCCTTGGGGGTTTTGGGGGTTTTCTTCACAAGTTACTATCACAACTTCAAAGCATAATTTGTTCTCTTTGGTTCTGCACTTTTCTGCACTTCCTTTTCCAATCAAAAGTTCTCCACGTCCCCTTTCAGTGTGGGCAGCCCCCTCTTCTGTGCTCCTTTTGTACATGAAGCTTCTAAACACACTTCTTTTGGGCCTGAAATAGTTTTTCTTTGGATATTTATTTTGAGTCATGCATATAGGAGTTTGGATATTTCTATGTATTGGTACTTATTTTTGTGATCTTTTGCACTAAGTTTCTCTGACAAAAACAAAAACTGGAAAAAAAAGCACACTTTCTGGTGAACTATTGTAATTTGTAAGCTTGTTGTTTGTTGTTTGTAATGTACTGAGTCTACAAGCCGAGCTAAGGAAGGATTAAGGCAACAGTTTGTGTTGACAGTGTTACTACATAACTAGTTCACCTCTGTTTTCTTTTTCTCTCCTTTTTTCTTTAACATGTGGGGCTATCAAATTAGTGGTAGGAGGCAGAGGAACTTGTGTTACGATTCTAACTAAGGTTATGATTTTTCTCCTGGCAGTCACAGAAACCAGAAATTTGAAGAAATTGCATGATTCTCAAAATGTCAGCTGGGTGTTCAGCCAGAAGGGAGACTGCTCTCCACTGTGGAGGTGTAGTCACCTGGAGGTGGTGACCTGTGAGGTGGAATGGGGACATTAACTCTCCAAATTAGAATTGCCATGACGCAGTGCAGGAGACAAAAGCTCTCAGAAAGGTTAAGCTGTTGGAAACCAGGCATGGTAACCATCAGGTGGATATGAGTGTTTCAGGTCTTTTTCCATGATTCATTTTTGCCGTGGAATGAATTACTAGTTAGCCTGACAAAACATAGCCTTAATTGTTCTCATAATCTGTTAAGTATCAGAGAAGTGCTTCAAATATGGGAGAGGATTTCAAACCTCTGGCTGATACTAATCTGAATCTCTCCAGTCAGATCACTGGAGCTCCCCCGATACCCCAAAGAAGAACTGGGGATGACTTCTCTCAAACAATCGTAACATTTAGTGAAATGTTGGGTACAACAGGTGATCCAAAGAATGGTGTTTGCTTAGACACTCTCCTCTCCCCATCCCTTCCTCACTTAGGATGCTTCCTCACTTAGGCAGCTTTTTTCTGAACTACTGACTGCTGTTTACATTGCAACACCGTTTGCTTCTTGACACCAGTCATTACTCTCCTCATGGATTTCAATCCCACAACCGTAAAGACAGTCTGATGCGATTTCTGCATGGGAAATTATTTACTCACTTTTGCATGCCATAGCCCTTTACAGTTCCTTCTTGCATCATTTAGGCAAACCATTTTCTGACGTGTTTTGTTGTTGCTGCCAATGCTGAGCACGTGTATCGTTAAGAAAGAAAACTGATTGCTTCTGAGGTAAAGCTTAGATACAGCCAGCCTCAAATCCCACTCATGACACAGAGGAGTACTTGGACACCCAAGCCCACTCCCTGAAATTTCAGATAGAGTTTAGGAGAGCAAGCAGGTACTTTTTTTTTCAGGCATCCAGCCATAAAAATCTCTATTCTGAGTTTTGCAAATGAAATATTTAACGTAGACCATTATATCTAAATGATAGTGAGAAGCTAAACATTGTGGTACCTGACCTGCTTTGAAACCCACATCGTGAAAGAAACAGAGCCAGCTTCAGACCTCATCATAATTCTCTTGAGGACGATGTAAATACAGCATAGATGAATTTAGCCTCGGATTGCCCTAGGCAAGGGCAAACTGGGGCTGACATATATGAATTCAAGTCAGGACCTTATATTTGTCATCCCCTACTGCTGTCAATAGGAGTTGCATTCACTGCAATTATGTGTGTCTTCTAGCAGAAGTGTAGATAAAACTTGGGATAAGGCAATGAACTTCAGCTCACTTAAGCCCATGACATGGCTTAAGTCACCTTCAGGAGTTTCTGGATATGCGTGTAGGGGGAAGGGTGATCTGTGGGAGGTCTGTTGCGAACCAACTTGGGAGCCCACCCACTGACTTTGAAAGGATTTTATGGGATTTTTATGGAGTCCACCCCTGGGTTGACTGTGGTGAACTGTATCCTACTTGAAAAATGAAGGCACCCTAAAAAGCAAAAAAAAAAAGGCAAAAAAAAGCAGCTTCACAGGCTGTGAAAGATTGCTGAGATTAAACACTTATAATAATAAAAAATTGGCTCTTTCTACAGATGAGCCCTTCATCATTCATTTTACTTTGTTCTACTCAAATTATACTAGATAAATCTCTCAGAACACTGCTCATTTCAGTAGCAAAGCAAAAAAAAAAGACTTTTTTTTTTTTTCTTTTAATGGTCCGTCCAAGGGTAATGCAAGAGTCTCTCAGTTACAGTAAAAAGCAAAATGGAGATTTAGATTATTCCCCTTTCACTATCTGGTTTTCTAAAGAGAATTCCACAGGACGTTGCCTCAGTCCAAATCAGTTTTGTAGACAATGTAACATGTCTTAATACACTGTTCGGGGATTGAAAAAAATTAGCCTTAGCTTCTTTTGTTTTCTATGGTTACTGTTGTACAGAAGAAAGACTTAAACTGTAAATAATGTATATTTAATAAAAAGAGACTTTTTGTATGATTTTGTGTGGAAGACAAATGCCTCCTCCTGTGTTTTTATTTTATCTTATACCTGAATGGACATTAAAAAGTGCTGATTATGGGAAAACTAATTTTCAGGCGTTTACATGTTAACTCTAAACCAACAGATCTTACTGGATAGTAACAAAAGCTGAAGTGCCCACAACCTGGATTTATTGATTTCAGCTATTGCTGAAAGTTATTGTCAAAGGATATCCAGTCATCACCCACATCCCTGACATAACTGATTAACGCTGGTTTGCAGTACCTTCCCCAGGCTGCATAAGGGCACAGATGACTAAGGGGTTAAAACTCATGTCTGGAGATGTGCTTTACTTCCAGTTACAAAACATGTGTAGGCATAGCTCTATAGCTTTCCAGGTACCCATGCACACATATGTATGCGCACACACATAGAATCTCTCCC
Source organism: Fulmarus glacialis (assembly GCF_000690835.1). Taxonomy (NCBI): domain Eukaryota; kingdom Metazoa; phylum Chordata; class Aves; order Procellariiformes; family Procellariidae; genus Fulmarus; species Fulmarus glacialis. The sequence continues at coordinate 18,525 of NW_009231266.1, read as the reverse complement.
CAGCCTGCCATGCATAAGCAAGTGTGTCCTGCTGTATCCATGTGTCCCCTCATGCAACAACCGCACTTCTGGCTGTCAGGGATCACACTTGCACGCTGCTGCCTCCATGCACACCCCTGGCATGATAACTGGAGCTGGCTCAGTCTCGGTGATTATGCCTTTGCTTTATGCTTTCAGTCTCACTGATTATTGCCCGCACCGCACCCCCACCCTGTGGAAACTGAGCACATAAATCGCTTGGTCTCCTTTGAAAGTCGCAGCCTTTGATACTATCAACCAAGAATCAGGAAACACTGACTTAGAAAACAGCAAATCCTAATTAAGTACAAAGAGGAGGACTCTTTCAGGAGTTTCATGTGCTTGGATTTGAGGCAACCCCCATCCCAAACTTTCAGGGTTTATGCATTCTGTGTTTCAATCAGCCGAAGACTTTTATATTAGCAGGGTTGCTGTGCATCTCATTATCTTAGGAACTTCTCTATGAGTGTTATTTTTTTCCCTTCATTTCTGGACAAGCTGCCATCCAGAAGACAGGGTTAACAAGGGTTTGTGGTCCTGCGTGGAGGTGTGCTGTTCTGGCAGGATAACATTGCAGTACCTACATTGGGGTTCTGCAGCCAACTGCGCACGAGCGCCCATCTCAGGGCTGGTCCAGCCTACCACAGGAGTCCCAGCCCACAACCAGCCATGCAGCATGCAGGCACAAACGTCATCCTACCCAACAACACCCTCCTGGTGTCCCCTTGATCCTGGTGGGGGTGGGAGAAAGGGGTTAGTTATCACTTGACTTAGCAGAAACTTCAAATTACAATGAATCCCACACCAAGTTACTTTTCTCAGAAAAAAATGAGCAAGTAAGAGCAATATCCATATAAATCTTACAGCCTTCCTTTTTCATAGCTAATATAAAGGGAGCAGTAACCTTACGAAGGCTTGTAAGGACAGTACCAATTCCTGCAATTTTAGTTTTAATGCAACTCTTGGAAATTAAGTTTGTATGGCTTGCAGTCTGGAAATGTCACTGTGACTTGTTTTCTGTTTTTCTGAGTAGAAAAAGATTTTTTTTTTCTTCTTTAACTCCTTAGGTGGCTGCTTTAGCCTTCCCTGTGCTTTTTTTCCTGTTTTTAAGTTCATTATGCTTCTTTCTTCCTGAACTCTCATGTGATGAGTTAAAGACATTATTCAGAAGGTTGCATCAAATAATTGCACTAGTGTAATGGAAATGCATATATCTATTTGGCGGCCTGGCAAAACATCATTAGTTGCAGTTTATGGTTAGTTAGCAATGTCTGGAAGAGGGAACAAGATATCATGGTGGGGTGTCGTGAAATCACCCTATTCCTCAGCACCTGCTGTCCTTTTTTATCAGGCAGAATAAAAAAAAAATCACCTCTTTTGCAGCATCCGCATGAGTAGCAAGTGTTTTATGTTAAAGCTTTGTTCCTTCAACCAAAGGCCCATTGGCAAATGCATATAGGCTAATATCATTAAGTGAGCACTGCTGTGAAAGAAATGCAGGAGAACGCTGCTATAGTTAGCTGTGGTATTTTTTTGCTTTTTCTCCACAACGTGAGTACTAGGCTGCTGCAGTCAGTGCTTATTTTTCTATACCTGTTAGCCTAGCAAGAAATTGTAAAAAGCAGCCATACAAGGTCATATTGTTCCTCCAACCCCCATGCTGGTGATGTCTGTATTTAACTCTTCTTAGCTCGAGACCATTGCGCTTTTTTTCTCAAAGCCTAAGCTAAATAGCCTTTGCCTCAATTTAAGCCCATTACAGCTTGTCCTATACCCAAGGGAATGGAAAGAACATCTCCATCCCTCATGCAGCAGCCCTTTCTCTCTGTTTAACAGCTATCTTATCCCTCCAGCTCCCCACACTCTTCAGCCTTCCTTGTTTTCAGTCAAACCAACCCCACTTCACTTACACCTTTTCTTGCATTTTTTTAACCCTATACAATCACAGAAAGCAGCCTGATAAGAACTTACTGCTTTATTTTACCTGTTGGGGTGCCAGAATTCACTATAACATAACTAGTCTACAGAATTTTTTTTTTTCCCTCCCCTTAATTTATTTTCCTCAGCCCTACTCCTTGCACCCTTCTCTAACAAAATGTCATCAGACCTCTGCAGTGATGGGGGCCAAGCCATGCTGCAAAGCCAAAACACTGATGGGACACCAATAGTATGATTTAGAGTCTACTACAAGCAGCTCACACACAGCAAGTGTTACTGTGGCAAGAAATCCACCATGTGATGGATTACAATGTTTCTGCTTTGTTAGGAGGTACAAAAGGGTGGCCAGTTGTCCGAAAAACCAGTTCTTAGTTCATTCCCACTTTGCAAGGTGTTGGGCAATAGGAAATTAGGAACTGACAGGTCTAGCAGATCTCTGCTTTATCCTTCACTTAATAAGGAGACCAGGTCTAAGTATAAGATGGCTGCTGGGTCTCTGCCATTGCTAAGCTACAGCTACAGCGAAAAAATCTTTAACGTGGAAGGGAAACGGATATTTTGTGTGTTACAAACTTCACTGTAAAATAATGTGTAATAAACAGAACAGAGCAGGAAATGAACAGGATCTGATGGAGAGAACGTGTGGATGATCAATGTATGAAAGGCAACAAGCTGCTATATAACAAATGAAGGATTCAGGATGAAATAGTTCAGCTTCAATAACCTAAGCTAGCAGTCTGCTAGCAAGTTTATATGGTTAAAATGAAGCATTTTTTCCTGAATGAAGGATTGCGCACTTGAGCAGAGTATTGACCTTGGGGTAGCAGTATCAGTGATAACAACACAAGTGAAACATACAATGAACTTTTTACTTCCATATAGACGTCGGTGCTAGGCAGTGGTCCTAGGAGCTGATGCCTAAAATATCATAGTTCCCCTGATGAGACCACTGCTGGAGATGGAGTGACAGAAAGATTTTTTTTTTTTTTTGCTGGCAGCTGAGGAATTTGCTATTTCTGTTAAATTTTGGATCCCACCCTAAGTCTTGCTTAGGACCTTCTATTGTTTAAGGTTATCCTTCACCTGAATTTGGTTGGGGAGTGAGAAAACCAGGAACAGTTTCTCTACTGATTTCTCTCAGTCATAGTAATCCATGGTAAATAGTCACATGGGCAGGACTGTAGGACTTCTCTGCCCTAGGATACACACATTTATGTGTGCTGTTTTCCATGGGTAGGATATGCCAGAGGTTTATGCAAAAGACTGATTAAGACCCACAATTAAGGCCTGTTTTTAGTTACACACAAACACCCCCCAGAATTCCCTGTTCGCACCAAGTATAGTCAAGCACTAGGCTGTGTGTTTCAGGCTGTTCCTTTGCTCATGCAGCAGAGAAGCTGCCTTGCACAGACATCAGCTTTGTTTCCTACCACTTCTGGTGCCCAGGATGGAGGAGCACCTCAACCCCAAATAGTTAAGCAAAAATCTTAGTTCACCCTGTCCTCCTAAAATGCTGCGAGCTGATGTGAAGACAGAAAGATATCTGCTTCCCACTGGGAGGAGACCATTTAAAAAGTGATAGTGAAAAGATGATGTGGCTCTGTCTCCCCCACCAACACTGCCAAGAGCTCGGTAAATATTGCAGTAAGAAAGTTACTGCAGAAGGGAAGGATTTTTATTTTTATTTTCTGGAGCAGACTGCTGTGCAGGATCCTTACAATCTGATCCACAGGCTCCTCAGCATCATCAAGCTCAAGAAATTCTGTAGCCAAAAAGAAGAGGCTATTAAAGGGACTCCATCTACCTGTCATATCACTTTGAGACACTACTGTGAGAAACAAAGAGAATCAGTCACTCCTCAAGATCAATATTGTTTTATATATACATATATACACACACACACATATATACACAGATAAAATATATATACCTACATACACATGAGTTTGTATATATACATATATATGGGGGGGTATGTGTATGTATGTATATATAAACATATACATTTATATGCATAAGCCCCCCTCTGGCATAGGTTTCCACTTCTCAGCCAGTGAAAATCCCCCTGATCCCTATTTCCATGCAATAAAATTCCTTCCTTCACAGTAGAAGGACCTGGGTTTGCTGAAGCAAAAGAAGTGATGTGCTGCTTCTTGCCTCTTACCCCATGCGGTACTTAAAAGCCTAAATCCACTTGCTGACTGCCACTAAATACCCACAAGGCTCGTGCATTTGGGACCATGGCTCACGTGCTGAGCTGCTCACTCCAAGTACAAAGAGATGAAGGGAAAGACTGACTTTGGAGGCTGCCTTGAATCTAAGTGACACCTGAGATTAGTATGGTGGGTGCCTAAAGAAATTGAAAACCATTCTTATGATGGCAATAATGAGGACAGTTAGTGAATGTATTATGAACCACTAAAATAGACAGGAGATAAAAAGCCATGAATTGGCCAATATATAAATATCACAGTTTTTAAAAAAGGCTCCTTTATATTTGCTTCAGACACTATCTTTCCTCTGCCTGTCGTAACACTAGCATGGCTGTTGTCCACTGGTGAGGTTACATGTTGATACAATTAAAATAAATAATAAAAGATAATAATTAATAACAATATTTCTTTCCATTATGAGAGATTACTGTTAAAAAAAAAAAGAAACCAAACTGATCATCTCTGAGGGAAAGGTCGAACATCTCAAAGAAAAGAAGAATCAAATTGCAACTTCATTACAAAACTCTCTATGACCGATTTTTTTTAGGGTTTTTGCAAAGATTTTTCATTCAGTGGGCAGCTCCATGAGAAAGACTGTGGAAGTGCTCTTCAAAGAAGAGCAGCAGCAGGTCTCTGAAACATATCAAGATCTGCAAAAAAGGGAGTCTAACTGGAGGAGAGCTGGGTGCTTCTGAGCTTAGGCATGTTGTGATTTTTGAGGGGCAATGGGTCTCCCCAGCTCCGTGGGCACTGCTGTTCCATCCCAGTAATGGCAGGCTTGGGTTTGGGGGAGCACCTACAGAAACTATTTCCCAGGATGGAAAATGGGAAACATTCATAGCAGCACTACATATATGTACCAAGGAAATAGTTTCTGGATCTGGAGCCATATTGAAAGTGGATTTTCAGGGTAAGGATTATGTTTCAGGTCCAGTCTATCAATGTATTCATGTAAACTAAACAACAGAGGGGTTTGTTACACCGGTAGGGAATTAATTAGATTTAAATTGGCACTAGATTTGACAGCGGTCTCATAAAATGCTAAAATCTTATTAAAAGATAGGTGATTGACTGAATATTTTTGAGGCTTTATGCATTTGAGGCCCAAATCTCCATGATGTTGTCTCATCTATTGACATTTGCCACCTTGTGCCAAAAATCTGTCAATGTTTGCTTGTCTCAGACTAGAGCTTCTGTTATCGGATGTCTGTTTGGTCCTTTCTTAGAATCTAATAGAAGAAAAAGTATCTAGAGAAATACTATAAAGAGTTAACTTGCGGGCTACCAAAAAACCAAAGGTATAACAAGCTTCCCCTTGCCTCCAAACGTAAAAGATGTTGCAGATGCTATGGAAGGAGACCCAGAACCAGGACTAAAAAGAAATGTTCAGCTGCAAGGATTTGGATCAGAGCAACTTCCAGCGATGTTCAGAAGCGTTTAAATTGAAAGTTCCAGTATTGCGTTAATTTAATCTGTTTGGGCATGATCAATGGGCAGGAACCACACAAACATATCATTCGCTTCCATGGGCTTTTCGGTGTTCAGCATCGCAAAAGAGCCTGATGCTGAATATGCAAAAACATTAGTGCCATTATCAGTGTTACTTTGCAGGTTTAACATTATGCATAATTGGAAAAAAATGGCTTTCACAGCTAGAAAATCATATCACACATATTTTGAAAGCCTAGTTCTCATACTCACGCATTCTCTCTGCTACTTTCTTACAAGACTTACTTATTAGAATACCCGAATGAGAGTCCAAACACAAACTTACAACATTTGTGGGCCCATAAGGATGGGCAACATGGCCAGGACTGGAAAGGACTTATGTCTATTGAGAAGGCAACAGACAGAGTACCGATGCTTACCGAGCATAGTTAAAAAGGCCAGCAACAGAATCCTAATGATTAAATATAAATTGATGGCTTTCTAAGGTTAGACACTGCCCTTCTCTACTTGCCAAGTTAAAGACGTGAATGTGAGGTTGAAATCTATCCTGACTGTTTGACAAAGATGGGATTCAGCTTCAGGTTAAGGCACCTAATTTAGGGGTTCAATTCACTTTCTTAAAATACAGTTCTAGTGCCATTTGCAATACCCGACACAAACTTACGGTTGGCAGACATGATGGAGGACTTCTTATGAGAGACTGGCATAGTAGATAGAGAAGTAGTGTACCCAAAAATGTCTACAATGGCACCAGATGCCAGTATTTAGGCAACCAGATTTCACCCTTAACTCACGTGTCAATACATAAATGTAAGTGTCCTACTTTGCAAGCTGAATGCCCCCAACACAACATCAAGCTGCAACAACTGCATCCGTGTGTGTGTGCATGTGCACACATGCAGGCAGACATATGCACAAACGTATGCATTACAAACTTAAAAACAACACACCATTGCACACTTTCAAAACACGACCTCTTGTAGTGTGCAGAGTTTTGCACTGCAGGTGCCCATTTTAATCAAATCTGTACCTTTTCTCACACAGGCACAAAATCCAGTGAAGTCACAAGTCTGCCAGATAACCCTCTGGCTTCTTGAACCGCGTGAAATCTGAATGAAGTTTCCTTTTGTATTCTCAGTGGAAAAGGCTGAGAGGGGAGGAAAACAGGCTTGCTGCTAAGCATCTGCACCTTATAGGCAAAAAAACAAATTTCAAAGGGGAACTGCCAGAAGGCAGATTTCTCAGAGGTACGGTGATAAGGGAGCAGTTCAGGTTTAAAGAGGCATTGAACTAAAAATAATCAGCATAGTTAAAAAAAATATTGAACAGCTGTTTTTCACAGCTAATGTTCACCATATACAGGCTGGAGCTATTGACATTCAGGTGAAACAGTGAAGCTGACTGCCTTTCAAATGACTTGCATCTGGGCTGTCAGGACACACTGACATTTCAGCTCGGAACTGTCCCCTGCCTGCTCCACCCTGTCACGGCTCATGTGCTTCAGGAGCCTTTAAGCAGTTCATCATTACCTGAGTCAAAGTCCCTAGAAATGAATTTTTCCAATGACTTCAACAGGTCAAAACTATCTTCTGAGTGAGTCAGAGGGGAGCTCTACTTTTCCCATCTCTATTGTTCCAGCAACTTTCCTATCGTTAGCCAGAATCATCAAATAGTCCAGCTCCTTGCTTTCAGTATCTTCACATTTTTACGGCTTACTCCTAAAGTACTTGAAAACTGCTTTTCTGGAGACAGTGTGTTTGAATTTTTATTTTTATATTTATTTATGTTTATGCTTGTGTTTATGCTTACACAATATGTTTTTTTTTAAATTTCTTATATATAAATAACATCTACTGCTAAACAGGTCTTAACTTTCTCCACTCAACCAAAATGTCTTTTCACTAGTTTGCACTACAGACCAAGCTATTCAGAACAAACAAATTACACCATAATAAATTCCTTCATAGTTCAGTCGAATTATGCTAGCGAAGAATTACCTACTTACCCTTCACCTCATTAGCATCTTTATAGTATAGTTAACTAATGCAATGTGTGGGCCAAATTCACTAGTAACTATTAAGGATTAGATCACCTTGAGAGCTCTGCATTTATATCATTATAAACCTAATGAAATTTAATGCTACTCAGAAATGAATCAAGCTCAAAATTTCCACTGATTAAAGCTGAGTTGTGCTTTGTAGCCTTCTGACAAAGTTCTGGCAGAAATAAAACAACATAAATTAATAAATTATTTTCTACCTCCTGCATTTACTTATCCTTGGGGACCTGGGAGAAATCTGGTTTGGGGTTTTTTTGTTGTTGTTTTTTCTTTCCCCTAAGTCCCCAAAGCATTAATTAACTGCTTATATTTTTCTCCACCAAATAATAGTGACGCAGTTTGTTAACCCAACTAGGACATTTATCCCAGAACTAGCATCCCTTGTTATTAATACACAGCTTCCTTGGGATTACAGTTACAGTATTACCTTCTATCAGGAATTTCCCCAGATAATTTCTTATCTTACCTACAGATTTGTTTTTTGAAGGATTATCACTTTTTCAGTTTTGTATAGTCTTCTGGTTCTGCTGAATGGTAGCCAGGTGTCCTCTAAAGGCTGAGAACTGTCTTGCATCGTAACACCCATGTATTCTCACCCTCATCCTCCAGAGAGATGTCCGATTCTCTCTGTTCGCTTACTTCTGCAGTTATTCATTTTTCTTCTTCATCTATTCAATCTGTGCTCAAGGGTCAACTAGACATAAATAAGATCTCACTCCCTTTCTCTTCCCCACCCCCCTCCCTCCATTTACCTTTTCACCTCTCTGCAGGGAGAAGGTTCTAAATCTAAATATTTTAGGGCTTATTGTGGGAGGTTAAATTTGATGATCTGTTCTCTCTTCAGGATTTAAATTATATGAATGCAGAAAGAAGTGATATTGTAGCATAACCCCTGAAATCTGTTCCACTAACTGACTCACTGTGCAACTTGGGCAAAATGTTTAGTACCTGCTCCAACACAAGCTGAAGCCAGTGTTGGCTTCCCAGTTTCAAGGAGTAGAAGACCAGCTCCTTCACCCCTAAGGGTATCTGTGTGAGCTTGATTCCTGGAAAGATTCTCACTGGTATAATTGTGTTTGAACCAATACTCTAAGGCATTCAGATTTGATTTGAGTCACCAAGGCTGTCTGCAAGGTTTCATGAATCAGTGTTTCTGAAGTCGCCCTACAGGAAAAAGTTTATAAAAACCAAATGTAAATCTGGGTAATAATAAGAATTCTGGAGGCAATTTTAATGGAAAAAACATTGTTTTATTTTCATATAAACAATTTGCAGAAATGTGAAGGTTTTGTCAACATTTTCATAAGTTATTCAAAATCTTCTACACAGTATGAAATATGCCGTATTAATAAGGCTAGAAAGAGGTGCTTAGATGTATTATATTATATAGCAATGGAGTAAAGGTGAAATTTTTTGCAACTATGTGAAAGAAAAACAAAAACCTTCTCAAAAACACTGTGCATTTGCTTCATGATAAGTTGTCAAAAATATTATTCAGGTGCTCATTTGGGATGAAAAGGCCCTTTGCAATGCCAGGCTTTCTGGAGGACACAAATGCGTAATTTTGCCCATTACTCTGGCAAAGTGCTAGCAGAATTTCTCTCTCACATTAAGGCATGCTGTTTGCCTCCATCTACAGCTCTGAGGTCCCTTGTGGTAGAGTTGCTAGGAAAATGGTAAGTCACGTCGATGAAAATTACATAAATTCTGTACACACACACCTGGTATTTTTCTGGTTTTTGTTTTTTCAGTCACAATAAATATCTCCTGTCTAGCCTTTGTCATACAAAGGAATAACTGGCTATGGGACATTTAACTTACTAAACTTCTGTAGTGCAGAAATAGCATGAAAAATAAAACCTAAGTGAGCTAACTTAAAAGCCTTTCAGCATTACAGCACTGGTGGCAGAGCTTTGAAGAAAGTGTGGGGACTGGGTCAACAAGGGCAGCAGACTTTTTGCTACCCTTCCCTTAAAACAAGAGACTCAGAGCAGTAAAATGGAGCATTGCCTCTCCCTGTAGCAAGCACTTCCCCAGCAGCCACCGAAGCGTCACCCCACGGGTTTTGCTGCAGGATATCTGTGATCTCTTCAAATGGCAGCATGAAGCACACGGAGGAGGTACAGCTGCTTCAGCATTGATTCCTACCACCATCAATAGTCCTAATTTAATGCTCTTTTGCTGTCACCACTCTCTATAGACCATCTTCTGCTCATGTTGCCTTTCCTGTGCAACGTTTTTCTGCAGAAGCTGGTGGGGATGACTTGACCAGAAGGGGAGGAAACACCACTGCAAGGAGGGGGAGCTTCAGGGGAGGTCCTGTTGTCCAGGTGAATCTTCCCCTAAGGTTTCTGAGCGCCAAAGACAAGCATTGTCAGTCCTTCAAGACATAAGAGGATCTCTGTATTGGAAGGGAAATATGAGGGGTCAATCTTTCCAGGGTATATTGAAACAAGATTTGTGTCTTTCTCTCTGTTGTAAGAAAACACAGGTCACCACATTAGTGTGGTTTTATATTAAAATAGTCATGTCCAAACTGTTATCCTTAGCCAACTGGGGATAGAAATAAATCATCTTTCCTTCAAGTGAAGAGTCATGTTCTTCTGCCTGGTGTGGCACAGGAAGGCTCAACACGGCAGAGGCAGGACCCGTGACGCTGCAGTGGCTCCACGACTTGGTACGCAGCTGGCCCAGGCTGCCCATCGGGTGTCATTTGTGGGGTCATACAACTTTTAGCTTTCTTTTCACTTGCCAGGTGCGTGCCTGACCATTTTGCAAAGCACAGCTGTGCCCCCTTATTCTGAGCAGCTCACCTTTTAGTATTCAGAAGAGAACAGAGTACCTGTAAGCAAAAGCAGTGTCTCCTAATGGACCACCGTGTTTTCACCCACCCCAGCTGCAGGTGACTCTGAACTGGCAGGTGCAGCTGCCTCCAGCGGCCAGGAGATTCCTGTGAGGGGGATCCTGTTGGGAGCGTTACGAAAAGATCTACCAACAAAATACCCTCACGGTGCTCAAGAAGAGGATTTATTACGCTCCAAAACCCAGGAACAGCACTGCATATTCTCAAGCGCCATCTGCTGGTATTTTACCTGGGAACTACTTACTCGTGTACAAACATCCTTCATTTTGGCATTTGGCAGAGTGCATTTTTAACAATTTTGTGTTCCTGTGAGTTTCAAGAAAACACAAAGCCGTGTATAAGGCAGGAAAAGAGAGATCCTTCGCCGCTGCCTGGAGAAAGGCAGCTGCTAGAATCGTCTCCAGGAAGAGCTTCAGCCAGGTTTTCATTACATGAGAGCAAAGAATTCAATCGGAACATCCAAAGCCACATGAAACTGGACTTCATTTGTTCTTCTGCTTGTGGAACTGCTTGCTTCGATTTCTCCACCCATGTAAGGAAAAGTCTGGAAGCATTAAAATCATATTCAGTAAACCAAGACCTCCTAGATCATATAACTAAAACCCTAGAACCTGCAAGATTGTTTTCTACAAAAGCTCTCTAGACGTTGTATTTCTCTGAACAGACAGTGGAGCAAAACACCTTTGTTGGTTGACTCTGTTATTCTCGATCGCTTTCATTAGCAAAACTAATTAAAAGAATATATATTATTCAGTTTTACTCAACACTGTTTCTTTTGTCTTTTTTTCTTTCCTAATTATCTTCCCTCCTTTTTTTAAGTTAGTTTTAGAAAAGAACCTTTTTTTCTTTTCTGACAAAACTTTGTTGAATTTCAAACACATTTGCTAAAATTTTTGGTAGCTGAGTGAAGGATAAATACTTCCTAGGAGAAGCATAGACTTAAAGATATCTTCAAGGTACCTTTGGATATTCTCAGTTCCGAAAAAGTTCTTTGAAGATATCCAGCTCTCTCACCTGGAGACTTTCATACCCTGAAGTAGCTCAGAGCATCTTCTAAAGTGTTCAGAGCCTCAGTGGCAGGTGTCTCAGAATGCATTATGGTAATGAATTCCTAATTTCCAAAGACTAACTGCTTCCTCGCAGAAATAATCTTACATGATATTACTGACCCATACAGAACACATTAGTGGTGTTAACCGCCATTACCAAGTCAGAATGGCCCACAGCTCCCACGTTTCTTCAGAGGACCAAAAATATTACACACTTTCATTTCCCCTCAGTAATAATAGGCTTGGAAGTAGTTTAAAATAGAAAGGCATAACCTCCTGCCCAGTAGTCAAAATATCTGCAGGCACTGTCTGTGAAACGTGGTTTGAAGCATTCCTTTATATATTCTCACACAGCAAGCCAAATCCTTATCAAAAGGATGGGGCGGTTTTCAAATCACGTTAAAGAAATTGGAACTTGAAATAAACCTTGGTGGTGAGTGTCACTAGATTCTGTATTACAAACTCCCAAAATCTGGTGAGGTTTCTATATTTTTTTTTCCCTACCCAGGACCTCAAATATCTGTTAAATGGTCTGTACAGATCTCAAAAGATTATTTTTGCACCAGTAATGGTCCTGATCTATAACTTTGTCACTTGTGAGAAATTTCAGCTATTAGTAAGAAAAAAAAATAATCTGGCAATGTGGCCTTTTAGCTCTTGGCCCTTGAAATTAATGCTAATGCTCCCTTTTATCATGAGCCCTGCAGGCGGAGGGGGGTTGGCTTGTGGCTAACAAACTTTCCATTTTAGGATTCAAGATAGGCTGGGTCATTGTCTAGGCTTATCAAAGGTGTGGCATCTTTCTGCAGACAAATTAGTCATTCTGGCTTTTGGTCTGGCTTTTGTAAAACATTTGCTGGCTATCCCATCTTGATACAGCTTTTGGGGGCAGAAGAATGGTTTTACATTGTGTAGAGACAGTGCCACTTGTAGAGGTCCTAATCTTATATTGCAATTCAATATAACAAATCATTGTTTCAAAGGAACTTCCCATGATATTGTTGTACTACTCAAACTGGCTGCTCTGTTCCCTAGATCCCAAACAAAACTAATTGCCACCGCATCCTTCAGTACCCCAGTTATGTCCCCATACGTTAATTATAATGAAAATGACCTTCTAATATTGATAATCTGCACTTTTGTTCAGCTGCATTTCCCTTCATATTGGAGGTTAGCGAGATGCACATAAAAGAGCTGGATGAAGGTTAGTTTGCTTCTCCTGTTTACTGGCTAATCCCAAAATCCAGGACATTAGAAGAAGAAAAAAACAATTTTAAATGCAATCATTTTGCTGAAAACTCAGTGGATACTTTTGGGGGGGGGTTAAATTTTTATTAAATCTTTCCCCTGATGGGAATATAGTGCATAGAATTTGTTATCACCAATGTAGAATGGTAACAGCACATCTGTGCTCCAAAGGTCAGATAAGATTGAAAAAGCTAGTCCTATCGGGGTGTTTTATTAATACCTGATTCTGGGTCCCAGGGAAGCCAGAATGAAACTGTTGAGCCTCAGAAACCTCTTACTTCAGCTTACCTAAAAATACCAGGGATAAGCCAGGCCCTTTGCAAGTCATCAGGGATTTGTTTTGTTTCTCAGTTGATTACTAGAGCAAGCTTCCCCTAGAATAATCAATGCACTCTATCCCTGGCAGAATTTGTACCAGGAAGTGGACAAATTTGCTTAAAGAATGGTCAACACCTGAGGTAAATGTCTCCTAGTTCCTCTGAGATCTGAGAGACTGAGTCTTTAATACAGGTACTTTAGTACTTTTATGCAAAGCAAGCCCATCCCCTTTGTCTAAAACCAGCCAAGCTCCTTCTCGCAGAGGTTCTTAAAACCACCAACCTCTCCTCAGAGAGGATGCCGATATCAAATGCCTTTTGCAAAGGCCTAATTCAACACTGAACACTCTGTACATGAGGGCTGCAGTCATTTCTAATTATGTTCTCTATTTAATACATTTTTATCTTTGCCGCTGTTAGGCCTCGTTTGGTTTTATTTTGCTTATTCCTAGTTACCATTTTCACCTATATTTCTACCTAGCTTTGTTTGTCCTATCCCCAGCCACCCTCATATTACCCCTTTTCTTTTGAATTTGGGAGAATTGGAATGACATTTATTACCTACCTCCTGCCAATGCAAGCATCTTATGCTGACTTCCAAAAATACTGGCCACATTCTGCAGAATACAAATTCTCTTGGATACTTCAGTCCCAGCATCTGTGTGGCTGAACCCAATTTATGAAACATTTATTAACTCGTGGGCAGTTAGATCTAGTTGGACCTGTTTGAAACAATAAAGAAAGGGGTTTGGTTTGGTTTGGCTTTTTGGGTTTTTTTGCTTGTTTGTTTTAAATAACCTGACCTGGAGACTATTGCAGTTGACATTTTGGACATTCAGAGAGCTGTTTGGATACGCTGTATCGTAGCACAGTGTGGTATGGAGCATAGGCTCAGCAGTTAGCTAAAACACCGCATGCTTTTTTGACATATATATATGCTGCATGTGCAGAGATAGCCCAAGTGTGGCCATGTCTCATGTATGATGCATCTATAACATCATTAAAGCAGCAACAGAGTTCAGTGTATTGCAGCAATTCCTATCTGCATACAACACCGAGCTCTCCCGAAAGCCTTGGCTTACTGGGCTGCTTGGCATCAGTCCCATGACTTCTCCAGCAAATGGTTATGATTAGCTGCACTACTGGCTGGGGTGTGCTTGGCCTCCGCGCAAAGGCTTTCTCTCCAACAAGTTTCACAGCTCTCAGCCATTGCACCACACAGTTAACATCATTCACCCATCTTTTATCACAGGAAAACCTACCGTTTGTTTTCACAACATGCTGGCCATTCCATAAAAGCAACTGTGGAGTAGCTGATGTCGGTAAATCCTTACCCTCACTTGTGATATTTTGTTCATGTCCCCATACACCTTGTCAGATCCAGGCTCTCTGTTCAATCACACGCCACTGAAGCCCCCCTTTACAATTCTCAGCAATGCTCAACTAATGTTCCTGCTCGTTAACCTGCGTAAGCCTTAATAAGCTTAACTTCTATTTGTCCTTATTCATTTAATCCATAGACTATCACCAGTTTTCACAACGGTCTGGATATTTGTAAGTTTTTTTAATTAGCAGCAGCTAATTAAAAGGACCGTTGCTGGATAAAAAAGCAAAGTGATTGTGGAAGTAAATGCACGGGACTGCTGTACTGTATCAAGTTAGTCAAAACGGAAAAACTTACAATGACGTGGTAAGAAAGCAGCACTTTTACAAGCTGTATAAATATACCTGTGTGTGTATACGTATACTAACACCAGCTAACATAATTCAGCCACCTGTGTCAGCTGGGCAGGGGGAGAATACTCTCTTCCCTGTATGACACATCCATCACCTTCATCCCAGGTGCCCACAAGCATTTTGTGAACACAAATGTCGCCCAGGATTTTTTTCAGCCACCACAGAGATGAATGCAGCCACCTCTGGGGCAGAAGGAAACAATCACTAAGTAGCACATAGTAAATCTCTGAAGGGGCAAGAAAGCAACAACAAAACCAAAAGAGAATGCAGCATCTAAATGAAGATATGGGAAGACGGGGCGCGTAGGTACTCTATAATGGGATCAGGACAAGTGACCTAATCTAGCCGTCTGCATGGACAAGAGATGGTGTTAAGGTCTGTGGCTAGGCAGCATTTGATGACATTCACTGGATCCCCCAGGAGCCAGTAGACAGCTACTGAAACATTTCTTTATTTTTAACAGGTGACCTTTTTCAGGGTGTTGACTGTGGCTCAGTCCCATTGCCTCTCATATACAACAATCTCGATCCACAGCTGAATGCTTCCAGATTTGGGGGGGTTGCCTTAGCTGTATTGACGGAGATAAGTTTCAGCTAATAATGAAAACTACGTTATACTTACAATTTGAGTATTATTTTTCTTAATTGCTATAAATGCGATTGTGGTTAAGAGACTACATCCAGATTCTCAAAAGTATTTAAAAGTCTAATGCCAATTTAGGTCCCTAATCCACACTGATTTCACTGGGAATTAGAGAGTAAAATATCTTTAAGAATCTGGGCTCTAGTTCTTGTAAAAAAATTAACATATACCCTCAAGAAAGATTATAAATTATTTGATATGAGATACTCCAAAGTCAATGGCTTTAGAATGCATTATGTTTTATAAGTGGCTGATTTGTTTCAGTATCTTGAAAACTTTTAACGAGAGACATTTTCTGAAGACATTATCTAATTATTTCTTAGCCAGCTTCAGAGAAGGTTGTGTGCATACACACACACATGCACACACAGAGAGATGTATATATGTATATACATATATACAAATACATATGTATATATAAACAGGCTGTTAACAATATTTTGTATTTTAAGAGAACTTTTTAAAAGTATGTATCCAGTTCAATAGACCAGGTCTACAACACTCAGCTGTATACATCTCTAGCTGTAACATTTTGTTTAACATTAACTCTGGTAAACATTACTTTTAGTATTAACTCCAGATCCTATCCAGCATTCTTACAGGTCAGAGTAACTCTGATTATCCTGAATACATTCAAAATTAAACCTGTTGATTTTAAGTAGGAGACCAAAACATGTCAGTTCAATATGACCACAAAAAAAAAAAAAAAATCCTCTAGAACCACCAAATCAGGAATTTTTAGAAAAAAAGGCAAAGGGTTTTTTTCCTCTTTATTTTTTGTTCAGAAAATTTCAGTTTTCTGTAAAGTGGACGTTCTGTACATTTTCGATAGAAAAAGAAAGAAAATAACATAACCCCCAAAGTTTGGCATACATTGTGAGTGAGCAGCAATCTGACTGAGGTCTTTTTGTGCACAGAATCACTTAGTGTTTCAATTACAGAGCTTCTCAAGTTTTAAAAACAGCTAAGTATCTACTTCTAACTGGTGGGAAATAAACCTTCTGTGTGAAACGTGAGTGCAAAAATTGCTTGTACTGTTTTAATTCAAGCAAAGGGAACAGACTGCCAAAGGGGGAGTCACAGTCCCTTGTTGCCAGAATTTAAAGGTGGACCAGTTAGAAAACTTTAGGGTATTGAGTTATTTCTTTCTGTGGTCAGATTAGCAGGTTTTCTGCTGATTGCTTCTCTGCTATGAAGCCCAGAAGTCTGAGGGAATAGAAGTGTCAAAGGTAACCCACAGATCTTGAGTAAACAGGTTTGAAGCTCCCATCCTTCACCAGCTGGAATATGTCAGCTATTAAATAGGTTGTTCTCACCCCTCCTCTCTCACTGAGCAGAAAGAATGGGATAAGAAGGAAACAGGAGAAAAAAACTAGGGCATGATACTTGATAATCTAGCTCCTAGCTAATTTACTTTATCTGCATGAGGTTGCAAAGTTCTGGGTAATGGCATCCCAAAATCACTTTGATACAAACTAATACTAAAGATGTAGTTAACAAGGGAGGTAAACTTCCCTGAGTCATATGGGCACCCATATATTTGGAGCTACTTTGATAGTCTCTAGTAAAAGACAGCAGCTAAACATATTAAAAGTATAATTTCCATTTAACTACAAAGATAACTACTGACCTATCAGAATTTGCAGATTATATCATTCAATTGCCTGATTTTTCTGAGGAGAACATATTTTCCCATTCTGAGCCACAGTTCATATGAACTTACTGCTTACCAACTAATTTATGGATATGAAGCTTTCAAGTGTTTAATTGGAAATATCTTCTCTTCTGCTGTTGCTATATTACATTGATACAGGAACTTCATACCAAATGTTTTCCATGAAAACAATTTCTAAATCAAATTATTTTTAATGTTGTGAGTTTTTTGCACATGAATAAGTACCTCAATTGAGATGTATAAAACCAATTAAACCCCTATTTATCTCTGCTTAGCAACTTGGCTCCACCAATTTCTTTGGTCACCGTGTTTCCCTTCAGAGCTCACTCTGTTCACACATTTTGATGATTGGATTACTCAACACTTATTTTAGAATGCCTTTATTTAGTGGTGCCCTTTCCAAACAACTTCCTTTTTATCTGATCCTGAAAGCCCTTTAATATTCTTGCATGAAGCTCAGAGACTGGCATAAAGAAGATGTATTAGTTACTTTTTAGGTGTTTGCATAACTCAAAAATTCTGAGCAATAAACAACCAGTAATTGTCAGGAAGAGGAAAATTTCTTAGTTTTTTCCCATTATCATATTACAACTTACATTCTGTGAAACATTTAATTACTAACACAAACATACCTGGTTATTTGGCATTTCTTTTTTTCTTTTCTTTTTTTTTTTCCTTCTGTCTCAGAAGTGGTGACCACTTTCAAATTTTATTTCACTTCCATAATGCACTGTCTTTTAAGCTTCTGTTTTCTTCTATGTCATCTGGATACATCCTGCAATGACTCTTGCTCTCTGCTGAACAGAAAAGCATGCTCTTCATTAGATAGAACTTTTTTTTTTTTTTTTGGTAACATATATATCCAAAGAAGGAATTTGTCCTTTCGATGCTGCACCAGTTTGGTTAAATGCATCACTGATGTTCAGAGTTTAAAAGTCTAGAAGGATATAGAATCATAGGGCTGGCAGGATGCTGAAAAGTAATCTTGTCTTACAGATAAAATACAGCTAGATCATGACTAGCAGATGTTTGTCCAGCCTGTTCATACTCATTTTCAGCAACATAAACTAGTCTATTCCATATGATCCATGAGCTTAATTGTTAGCATTTCTCCTAATGTTTAACCTATGGAGCTGCATTTTGAGCCTATTACTTCTTGAGCTACTTCTCTAGGAATGTGGACAATGGGTTATTTGATTTTTATATGCATTTATGTGCATTTTGCAAATATTCCATTTTTGTATATATTATATACATATATTTATGCACATATTATATATGCATATATGCACATACATATATAAATATTATTATATT
>NW_009231265.1:0-1499 GCF_000690835.1 Fulmarus glacialis | reverse complement strand
CTGGGAGGAAGAGCTGTCACGTGGAGGAAAGAAATTCTCATTAGCGTTCGTTGCTTCATGCACAGTAACTCCATGTTCCACCAGCAACTCCTGAGGCTTACAACCATGGCTGGAAAAGCCCTGGCACTCTGGTATTTCACTTCCAAAGGCTGCTTTGGATCAGGAGCATAAAGCTACTCACTGTCACGCCATGCTCTTCTAAGGGAAATCAGACTTGGGGTGGGGCCCATCTTGTACACAAAAAGACTATCAGCACAGAGCAGCTGTAAGACTTATTTACCCGAGAGATCAGCGAGCAGAGTCAGAAATCAGGCAGGTCAAGTCACGCTGCGCCACCAACACAGTGCAACTTGCAAGGATTCCCTGCCCACGGGGTTTTTAAACAGCGAGGTAATCTTCACAGGGGTTGTCCAAGATTTGTCACAGAGGTCTCATTTTCAAAGTAATTTGCCCTGGCTGCTGGAGAGACATTGTGCTGGGCAGCTGCCGAGCATTACTGTGCTCGGAACGCACCTAAAATGCCTTTAATTTCCCAGCATAAATTCACTTCTCCAGAACAAAGCCTGTCTTCACATCCATGGAGACAGTCATGTGCACAGTTACTTTACAGATTCTAGATGCCCAATAGAAGCAAAGAAATGTTTTTAAGTATCCATAGAGCAAAAGAAGCATGAAAACTCTTCTGCCAAACACTGACATGAAAGCCTCCTTTAAGTGGGATTAAATACCATAAGGAGGTCAAATATTTCCAGAAGACCAGCTTCAGGATTTAGGGACAATCCTGGAAATGGCAACAGGTCAGTGCGGCATTTTGCCCTCACAGCAAGTGGCCCTTAAGCAGAGGGGCAGGCAATCGACTCGACTCCAGACTGAAGTGTTGTTTCCTTAGGCAAACATCTAGTCTGTAGGTAAAAGCCAACCAGGCCAGATGTGCAACTCCATGAGATTAACTGGAGTCTGGTGGAACGTTCGACTGGAAATCCGAGGGCAATCAAGAGAGGCTTCAGGGCCTTGGGACGACTGGTTAAGGGATCAGGGGCACAAGTAGTGTTCTCCTCTACCCTTCCAGTTGCAGGGAATTAGGAGGAAAGAAACAGGAAGAGCTAGCAGATCAACACCTGGCTCGAGCCTGGTGTCACTGGCAAAATTTGGGGGTTTTTGATCATGGGTCGGTCTACACAACACCAGGCCTGCTAGCGACAGATGGGGTACGCCTGTCTCAAAGCGGGAAAAGGATCTTTGCACAGGCGTTAGCAGGGCTCATTGAAAGAGCTTGAAACTAGATTTGAAGGTGGAAAAGGGATAAAACCAGGCTCGCTAGAGGTAAGCCTCGGGGTGGCACGCCACTCTTTGAGGGACGGTGTGTTAGCAAGGCCCTTCAGCCTGCCATCTCAGTGAAGGTAGCGGATGGAGATCCATGCAGCAGCAAAGACACAAGGGTTATGGATGTGTTCGAAACCACGGAAGCACCTGAGAACGGTCATGTAGGAATTAGGGCT
>NW_009231264.1:60459-64169 GCF_000690835.1 Fulmarus glacialis | reverse complement strand
CATGATTTACTGATCTAGCTAATTAAGTTGAAATCAATAAGATAAGATGGGAAATTAAGACAGATGCAATGGGTGTTACAGCCAGTAGCTCAGATTTGCCTTAGGTGAGGCAGTTTTGAGCTACAGTTACTGGCAGGAGACAATTTCTGGACCTTTCCACATAGGTTAATTCACGATCATGAAAATACAGGGTTAATGGGAAGATATCACAAGGTCAAGGGCTGTGCATACAAAGAGGTCTTCTGTTATTTCTGGTTCAGCATAGTCCAACATAAAAAAATTAATTCCCCAGGGAACCACTGGCTGGATTGTAACATAACCTTACTGGGGACACAGATCTGACCCAGTGTCCCACTTCATGCAGAGCGTGAAGGGGTGGTACAGCTCGTTTCCTTCCCACTGAATGTTTCTGGCTTCATTTTATTGCTGTCCCTCCACCTGAAGTATTTGCAAATGCATGAGTGGTTTAGGAAGCTGTCTGCCCTAAGGCAGGTGAACCCATTTCACCCAGACATCAGGAAGCAATAAGGATGGTTATCTCCAAAGTGCCTTGTGAGACATGCACAGGAACATATTTCTTTCAACAGAAAGGCATAACCCCCTCTAGA
The DNA here is from genome assembly GCF_000690835.1 of Fulmarus glacialis. NCBI lineage: Eukaryota > Metazoa > Chordata > Aves > Procellariiformes > Procellariidae > Fulmarus > Fulmarus glacialis. Next base: position 63,561 of record NW_009231264.1, on the reverse strand, counting down.
GAGCGATGCTTTCATTAGCTGGCTTTACTCAGCTTGACACTCAAACTCACCTAATAGCCCAGAAAAAGCAAGCAGAACACGGAGCTTTCAGGGTCAGGTTTTCAGCTGGTATTTGACACTCGAAGCATGTAGGTAGTAATCAAGCTGTGCTAATTTCCAGCAACTGAAGATTTGACCTTAACAAGGTCTTTTTAAGACTTCTTGCTGTTTCTCATATTGACAGGACTCTTTACCTGATGGTGCATGAACTGCAATTAGGTCTTTCTTGCTCACAATTGGTGGGAATTTGGACTGGACATGATTTAGACCTTTAGACAGCGCAAAGCTACTTCAGAACTTCAAGTCAAAGAAAGACAGTTTGGAAAAATCTCACCAGGTACTTATAAAAGTTCAGGGCTACATCTCATAAGCTACTTCAAGACTAGTTCACAGCCTTCTTCTGATGAAACCTACAGCCCTCTCCTTGCCACCGTAACTCTTTCTATAGGGCTGGGGAGACATATATTGCAATAGGTATTTAAGCCGGCAGTAATATGCATGAAACAGAGCCCCTCTGTCTCCAGGATAGTTCTCAGACTGGCTCACCTCAGAGTATGATTCCCAAATGTAGTCACTGAGGAATAAAGGGCAGTGTGCTGATCAGTTTAAAACCCACCAGGTATTTGAGGTTGTTTTCCCACAGCAGCCCTATGGTTAGAGCAATTCATTTTGCCCTTGTGGAGCGATGGGTCTTGGCTGCACAACGGCATGGCTGCAACCCCAGGCACAGAAGTGCTGCACCAGACTTGGCCACACAGTTCAGCTTGTCCTACTGCGATGGGGTATAGATCCAAACACTCTTCGGAGGGATTTTGGCCCAGTTCCTGCATTTTTGAAACCTGGGATGGCTCAGGGAATGGTCAGAAGCAGAGCTGTGAGCACCTGGAGGTCAACCAGGGACTGACCCTATGAGTCAAGGTACCAGGTGATACAGACAGATGCTGAGCAGAGATTTCAAATGTGACCCTTCATGGGACTGCACCCAATTTCAGTAGCATCAAGTCACCCAGCCTGCCTGCACACCTCGCAACACTCCCAGGCACATAAATCACTTTGGAAACTGAGCTTAGAGTTTCACAAGTGAAAAGGGACATCATGGTCCCGGTATCCAAAACTTGACAAGATCTATGCAATAGAGTTGAGCTGGGCTGTAGGGCCAACCTGGGAAAACTGCAGCAAGTAATAAAAATAATCACTTCTTCTGCCTTAAAACTGTGATAAATCACCTTAATGTTGACTCTTGCTTAACCAGACATAATTAAGAACGGTGTGAATGTTACCTTTGAGGAATGAGGTGATAACTCAGTGTGTTTAAATTGAATGAGTCAGCACAGTGATGAGTCTGAGTGCACATATATATGTGTTAATCACATTATGCGCACTGTCTGACTATGAGGTGTGCTTTCTGAATTAGTTATGTGTTTCAGATTAACAACAGGATCCTTTACTCAATTACAGCAATAGTCCTGCTGAGTTTGTTTTCATATTTGTTAATTTTCCCATGATAGTGTGTTTTGGAGAGTGCACATACATTTTTAATGAACTGAAATTGCCTTGTATCTGATAAGTTCTCTTTTCCCCAATGTTGATATTACATAGAATCAGATTCCATTCCCTGAATTGAATTCAGGCTCCCCCAGTGTTTTGCCACTGACTTGTTTCCATTATATGATCCTGGCATATTACACAAATTTAAAAAAAAAAACGCCCTCTCTGATTTTCACTCTCCAGACAAGAATTGCCACGGGAAAGATATTTCTAAAAGAGGCTTGTTCATGCTGTACATACAAGTTAGGCTGCTTTCAAGCAAAGTGGATGGTAAAGTGCATTGGATTGCAGGAGACACAAGTTTCACTCCTTCCTCTTCCACTGACCCCCTGAGAAGCCCCCTGGTCAAGTCACTTAAAGGACATTTCTCCACCCTAAGGTTAGGCTCTGGCATAAATGAGTTTCCCAGGCAATGGAAAGAGGCAGCTGTCTCCAGAGAGCGATTTGATGCTAAAATGGGAGGGGGAGGAATTAATCACCCACTGGAAGAGTGTCTCTGCCTCTAATTAACTATCACAACAAATAAAAGAAATAAGACAAACTAGCTGGGTGAGCTAGAATAGGTGGCAGCGCTACCATCTCACTTGCTCTTAACTTCAAGAGAATTACAGATGAGTCACACAGTTATGAGTGAAAACCAGATTTGGTCAAGTTTTAACCAAGATATACCCTCATTCTGGGGTTGGTTTGATCCTACTGATAATTTAAGGGAAAAAAAAACCCAAACCAAACCACAAAACCAACCAACCAAAAAAAACCCTTCAGTGTAAACTTGCTCCCAAACATCTTTGTTCCCAGCTAGATCTAGTTACAGGCTATGAAAATAAATACTGTTACAGGATGCATAAAGTAAAATTTGGCTGCACAAGCTCTGCCTGATTACTCCATGAACAAATTACGAGAAAAGATGAGATGGGAGGGAAAAGACCTTTTCAAAAATGTTTTTAACTAACAAATGTGTCAAGAACTGAAATGTACAGCCTTATTCAACTCCCAGTTCAGCTGCCTAAACGTCTTAGCCCCTATTGTAATCTCAGGCACTGTGGGAGTATCCTGCCCAGCCTCTACAGCCTCTTCTGCTTCTCATAAATTCTGTATCATCTCTGGTAGCCACCCACAGATACCCATGTAGGGTAGTGGCATCAGATGCCTGTGTTCAGGCAACTGAATCCTGCCCTAGAGTCCCCTGGAGCTCATGGAAATCTGCCCTTTGAGTTAACTGGGGACTATTTAAGGACTGTCTAAGCATTCTGGGATACTCAGATTTCTACAAACTTTTAGCAAGTTGCAAGTATCTGTGGGAACATAGTAAGTATTTTAAGCAGCAGAAGAAATTCACAGTGCCAAAGGGAGAGGGAAGCATCTGGGCCCTGAAGCAGATTGTGAAATTTCACTCAGAGCTGAATTAAGTCTAGCATTGAGGTTGAAAGTTGTGCAAATCTCACAACGTTTTGGTCTGAAATGATGGAAATAGGTATTACAATATTACCTCTAACTGACACTCTGATAAATTGT
>NW_009231264.1:52000-60428 GCF_000690835.1 Fulmarus glacialis | reverse complement strand
TTCCCTAAGCTCAAATGCGTATAGTGCAGTCCAGGTGGAATACACCAAATTAGGTCAAAACCTCTAATTCTATGCATCTCTCTAGCACATTTAAGGCATTGATCAGCCTAAGCATAGATAAGCCTATCAGCACTAACAGAAATTGGCTACACTTCAGCATTTATCATATTCTCTACAGAGTGACTAACAAAGCCAAATTCCATTATGGCATTCAAATACATTCGTATTCACCAGGTAAACAGACATTTTGCATGTAGGGCTTGTTGCAACATTCTAATTTTCATTCAAGTTATCATTAAAAAATATGAATGAGGTGGCTGAAAATTAGAATCTTCATCCTAAGAAAAAAACTTCCAAATTTCTTTTCAAATATTTCAATATTTGAAAATATTTCACTCCGACAAAATTGAATGTAATTGTTCTGCTTTTGCTATTACTGAGCAGGAAATGTCAATATGAGAGTCAAAGAAAAGCTGTTAATTTATTTTTGAAATGCTTCATCAAACAGATACATTTCTGCTGGATACCACATTTTGCTGAATCAACATGTTTTAACTTAACCAATATTTAACTTAACCAGTAAGCTCAGGTTTAAGATATATATATCATTGGGTAACAAGCCACCCTCAGAAAAACAGGCACACTCATCATCACCTCCTGACATTAGCCCATTTACTGTGGGCTTGTAAACAGTTAGGGTGCATCTAAATTGGTGATTTAAATCACAGCAGGTGTTCTCTTAGGTGTCACTTTGCCTTGTACCCACATTTGGAGCTGGGCAGCAAATATTTATGCCTGACACGAGTGAAATTAAGTCCTTTTCTCTAAGTGGAACCAAAGCCAAAGTTGCACACCATGGCACTGTGTAAGAGCAGCCCTCTTGCAGTATGGGTTCATGGTACCTCCTTTAGGAGAAAACACGAGGTCTTCCTCAGAACAACCTTATTAGAGAGAGGGTTGAACATTTCTGAAAGGCCATGCAGCAAGATGGCAATATGCAGAGATCACCTGTTAGCTGGCCAATGCCAGGTTCCCAAGAAGAAGCAATCAGTGCCATACAAAATATACAAAATGGCTCTTCTTAAGAGAGTGATGTTCATCATCTTATAACGGGCAGAAACTGGGTTTCAGAAGCTGTCTGCCCATCACCTTTCTTTTGTCCAGCTGGCTGAAGCTTTTTGCATGACAGAACACACCAAGATGTGTAGCTTGCCTTGACCTCTTCTGTTTTGGACACAGGTTTGAGACAGCTCTGAAGCACCTGTGACCACTGCCAGAACAATGGACGGCCATAACAAGACCTCTGTAACAAAGACAACGTAATCCCAAAAGAATTTAGGATTTAGTAGTTTGTGTCAGTATCCATGGTAAATTCATAATTCCAACAAAACCAGATGTTGATTATTTACCCTTCTTTCCCATTGTAACACATCTGCATTCCTAACACAGGTGACATGCTAGACAGGGATAAGGGAGTTAGCTTCAAATGCTACTGAAATCAGCACTTGCAAACATATTCCAACATTAATATTAACAACAGCAATTTCAGTTTGATGGACCTCTAATTTCCAGTTCTATTCAACCTCCATCATTTTGTATTTGTTGAGTGAATTCTTCTATTGCAAGCACCTTGGGGTGGTACTCACCCACGTCTTTTTGTAACATATTTGAAGTTTCTCTGTTACCAGAATCAACACATGCCATTTTGTTCAAGCACTTTGATCTCGTGTTGGGTTTTGCATCTATAAAACGTGACTGTAATAAATTGACTGAAAGATGCATATGCAAAGCATAAAACTTCACAGAGGTCATAAAGTCAGAAGGGATCCACATGTCGTCTTTCTATGCCTATATAACACACAGACTTCAGGCATAATGGGTGCTGGATTAAATCAGTACTTGCGTATCTCTTGGTCAGGTCAGTGGAATAATAAGAAGAAAAATAGCAAACGGGATCAAGTCACCATTTGTTGCTTTGTGTGTTAGTGCCAGAAAGCCATGGTGGGAGGATCTTAGTGCCTCCAGCCTCAGCTTGTATGCACTAATCCCTCAAGAAAATACATTTAATTTTCAGTGCAAACCCATTATTTCTCTGGCATGCAACATACAATTAAATCGTACTCACCCAGGTGGAAAATTCGCTTGCCATAGGTTCCTGAAAACAACCTGTCTTTTTTCCCCCTAAGTGTTTCTTGCAGGAAAATAACATTTGTACTTGCAGATTTATCCTCATGAACCTCAAAAAACCATCGTTGTCAGGCCAAAAGTGAGTAAAAAGGCTGAATGTCTTTCTGAATTTTCTTTGTTTGGCAGGACACACCAGCATCACATAGCTCTTTTGAAAATGAAGAGTGCTATAAAAACAGGGTGTTTGTTGTGAAGTTACAATAGCCCCAGCTCAAGTAACGTTTTCTTATTCCTTCCTGAAATACCCTCTGTCCCAAAGGTGTGTTACACTATTACACTGAGATTCCTTAAAGTCTGCCAGATCTAAAAAATCCTGGGATTAATAGAAATACCAGTTCATGGCATATTAGTCTCTCTCTCCCCATTAGCATTGCATCCATAGTTGAAAAACTCCCAGTCTTTCTTTTCCCTTTCAAGGACTACAGATTTCCTCCTGGTTCTTTACACGTACCTCTCTCCTACAGAGTCTCATTTTATCAAAAGCTTTGGGTATAAGGGTGACTTGCATTTTGCTTTATCCTCCTTATAATGTGCACTGTCGACTGCAATGACAAATTGAAACCAGCCTACGTGATTACATGCCACCATTAAAATACACAAGGATACTATAAATTATTAAATTTAGGGAAAAATAGCATTATAAAAGATAACCATTAAACACACTATAAAGACTGTTATAGGGCATTGTTTAGCTTCTTTCTACATCCGATGCTTTCACAGAGTTTTGGCACACAGCTGCTAAGAGAGAGCGGAGCATCAATTTTTGTGTGCAGTGAGAGAGTGCAGGGAATTTGGGAGCAGCAGTACTGAGATGTGCAAAAAATCAATCCAAGAACTGAATGCAGTTCAGCTCACTGTCACTGTTTAGATGCTTGAGTTTTCACTTGAATGAGCACAGAGCCGCCTCGCTCATGTCCTCCTTTTCCCCTTGTTGCTGTGCAAATGGCTACTTGCATGAGAGCTGGCCCAGAAGCACTCAAGTGAGTTCAGATTTAAATTTACCATGTGTTGACCATACAACTGCTAAAAGGCATTCCTCACCCTGAGGTGGTCCTTATTCAGTCCTTTTAATCCCAACCTAAGGGGATTTTAGGCATCTAGATTACAGAGAGGTGTTTGATCCATTTCCTCTTTATCACCACTTCACTCCTAAAGATCTTACAGTGCAAATCAGGTTGCACTAACTCAGATTTGGGCTCTGGTTGCATTGACTGTAATGGAATTGCACTCACTGAAACCTACAGACCTCTGCAGCTCACCTTAAATTAGATCTTTAAATCTGCTCAGCTGAACTGCTCTCTAGGCTCCATGGACTGCATTGACTAGATTTCCCTTGACCACAAAACCAGCTCAGACAGTCAGATGTCCAAATCTCAAACTGAGCCTCGCCTTTAAAATTAAGTAGTACAGATCCGGAGCTCAGATTTGCTTTGGTCCCCAAGCAGAGGGACATATGCTGACCAGCTGAACTATGCAACTATTTCTTTAACATCTGTTGGGCCTTGGAGCCAGGCAATGATTCTGCATCACTCATGGAGGCAGGGGGGGAAGTGAGATAGATGGGCTAGGTATCCTCAGACTGCATTTAACTCACCTGAGTTGTCCTGAGTTCAATGCAAAGTAGGGGTGAGATTTGGCCAGTTATACCAAGAGTCCACATTCTCCATCTTCCTAGATTTCTTCCTAGGTCAAGGTTTCAATCAGTAAGTGTTATACAAAAGGTGCATGCATGTCTTCTTCCCCACCTGTGCGTTGCATGAGGCACAATCTCATAAGTGTTAACTACACCTTGGTACAGCTCTGCTCATTTCAGGATCAGTTCTTTGCATATGCAAGAGCAGGACTGATGGCATCCAGGGAGGCATAACCTCCAGGGTAAAAAGGCAGCTCAACAACAGGATGCTGGGCTGCAATTGCAAACACTGGCATGAGTGGTTCAACTCTCTTGTCCCCATATAGGTGTCTTGTGCCATTTGGCATGCTCTAGAGCATCTCTTCCAACTTCCAGAACAGGACAGATCTACCTAGTATATCTGTTAACCCAGGAGGAAAGTACTGAGTATCTAAGGCTCTTCAAGTGGCATTAGATGCCTAAATAGTATCTAATGGCATTGCACAGCTCTAAGTATCTGTCCAAATCCCGTGGTAGGCACCTGTACCCTTTTCTAGTTCTGTCCCTCAGTGTTCATCTGTAACTGAGTTAGGAGGGAAAGTGAAATGCGCTGCCGGCCTTAGCTATAAGGGTGTTCACTCCTCATGGTAGTTAATGGCATCTGGGCACTTCAGTCCCTCCTGCAGAACCACTGCCTTATTTCACTAGCTGTGCAGAAATGACCCAGGGAGCTCTTCAAGGGGGAAATGTGCTAAGGGTGAGACGATCACTACAAAACCAGGCTCCTCCAGGAATAAATTCTCTCTCTGTGCCACATCCCCAAAACTAGACCCAACCATGGCACTCAGGCAACTGTCCTTGGTGATAACAGGAAAGAGGGGACAGGCAGAGGGTCCCCTGACGGACCTCTGGGATGGCACTATTTGCACCATGACACTGTTCAAAATAGCCCTGAGACTGGTGTTTTTCTAGTCACTTCACAAAAAATAACCATTTATGCTATTGGGTAAGGGGAATTCAAAGGTTTGAATAGCAGATTTGTCACAGGGACCAGGCTATATTCCTGTCCAGTTTGTTTGAATGGTGCTACAGTTGTTAATAATTAGCTACAAAAAATAAGTACTTGATGCCATTTATATAAACATCCGTGTTATTATTTGAATTCTTTGAAGACTGTGAGGTTCTTAGAAAAACCAGGACAGCTTCAGGTTGTAAAATTTCTTGATATTCCTGTGGGATGCAAGCAGGGTGACGTATGAGCTGGCAATGTGCGCTCGCAGCCCAGAAATTCAATTGCAACCGGGGCTACATCGAAAGCAGCATGGCCAGCAGGTTGAGGGAGGTGATTCTCCCCTTCTCCTCCTCTCTCAAGAGCCCCCACCTGCAGTACTGCATTCAGCTCTGGGGTCCCCACTGTAAGAAAGACATGGACCTGTTGGAGCGGGTCCAGAGGAGGGCCACGAAGATGATTGAGGGCTGGAGCACCTCCCATATGAAGACAGGCTGAGAGAGTTGGGGTTGTTTAGCCTGGAGAAGAGAAGGCTCCAGGGAGACCTTACAGCGGCCTTCCAGTACTTAAAGGGAATCTACAGGAAAGATGGGGAGGGACTCTTTATCAGGGAGTGTAGTGATAGGATGAGAGGTAACGGTTTTAAACTGAAAGAGGGTAGATTTAGATTAGCTATTAGGAAGAATTTCTTTACTGTGAAGGTGGTGAGGCACTGGAACAGGTTGCCCAGAGAAGTTGTGGATGCCCCATCACTGGAAGTGTTCAAGGCCAGGTTGGATGGGGCTTTGAGCAAGCTGGTCTGGTGGAAGGTGTCCCTGCCCATGGCAGGGGGGCTGGAACTAGATGATCTTTAAGGTCTCTCCCAACCCAAACCATTCTATGATTCTATGATTCTCTGACATCCTTCCCAGAGTTATTATGGGCACTGGGGCTTGAGCTGACCCCTGCCATATTGCGATGGGGAAAAGCTCTCCTGCAGCAATCAGGATGACTAGATCACAGTGTGGCACTCCTGGAAGGGCCAGGAACAGAACAAAGCCATCAGCAGCCACTTGCTTTGCTTGTGTGAAGTCAAGCCCTGCACTTTTGTTGCTGCCTGCCAATCTCTAAAATTGGCTAGTGACATGACAGAGCACTGTGTGAATAAGAGGACAGGGCTGCTGTCTTTGCCCACGAGAGCTGAACTTCCACCTCGGAGGGAGAACAGCCAGGAGGAGGCAATGCGCTGTTTAAAAATGCAGTACAAAACCAATTAAAGAGAAGAGTCCAAACACATCGGTCCTTGAAGTATCTCAGCACTGTGAGCGCTCTGACAGTTTCAGCGCTTTGAACTGCAGCATCCACTGGCAACGGCTGGTGATGAAGCAAGGAACAACCACAGATAAAGATGCCTGAATGTGGCTAACATTGCCTCAGCAGTGGCCCTGCATGGCATCTTGCTACCCTTGCTTTAGCAAGCAAAAGTTTGATGGGGCTATCAGAAAGCCCAGGTTTCACTGGAGATGCCCTGCTTTTCTTCCTGGACTTTTTGACTGAGTAGAATTTGAGGTTCTATTACACCTGTGGATTTGCTGATGCTCAGTCTGAGGCTGCTGTACATCCAGAAATGTTGGATATATCTATACCAGGTGAGAATTAAGCCCAATACTTTCTGAAAATGTCAGACTTCCTATATTATACACATTATTCCTACATTATAGGCAGACCCACACATTGGCCTGTCTACAAACACTCAAGCTGACAACAACCCAGTGGATTTAACACACGAGACTAGGAGTAAATTCCCATATCTAACACAGATTTTTCTGTGAGACCCTGTGAGACCTCACTTCATCTTTGTGTGTCCCGTATCTTGACAGAGGTAACACCATACCTGTTGCCTGAACCATCTGGAAATAGTCGTCAACTCTCTATATTGTCCAGAATATAATTTTCTTGAACTGTTAAACACATGTTACTATAGTGGATTAATAAGTAATAATATAAAATATTCAAACTTCACTGGACCCCAAAGTTAAAAGCAGGAAGTCTGGAACATATAAGTTATACTCACCTGGTTTTGGTGTTGCCACTTTCTTTGATGTTTAGCACAAAAAAAATTACTAGAATTTCCAAAAAGTAGTGTTAATAAGAATCAGGAACTTTCTGTTGAGCTTAACTCCAGTTTCTTGCAAACCTGTTGAACAGTCCAGGTTTGCTTCAAATTGGATGCAGATTTCTCAGGAAAGGTCATGAACCTTGATAATACCTTTATAACCATCCCAGCTTTAGAAAGATTTCTGGGGAAAATTAAGTGCCTAAAGGCTAAACTGCATCCTGTTTTAGAGCTCCCATGTTAAGGTCATATTTATAGGGTATAAATTAGCTTTGTCTGTTAGTAGCTCTCTGACCTTTAAGCCTTCAATGTAAAATCCTGTAGTTTTTGGCTTAAAGTAAATTTAAAAAAAACACAATCCAGGTCGTTAAACAGATAAAATGATATAGCAGCAATGGCACACAGATGTTGTTATGTTCCTGCGAAGACTGTCCTTTGTAACCTCCAAGCTCTCTATTCTACTCATTCTCCAAAAACTGTATTATATTTAACATTAAAATGAGAGCTTGTAGTGACGGGTATCTTTGCCCATCTGTTTCTCCCCTGAAGTGCTCAGTATTTTAGGAAACCAATAAAAATAACAGAGTGATAAGAGCCAAGTTTTTTCAGAAGGGACTAGTTCTTTTGGATCTGTTCTAGGAGAATTGGCCTCTTCCCAACAAGGTGCGCATAAAAGTCCACCATGTGTTGGCTTATAACAATATACAGCCTTGCCTGTGAGTCTATAGAGTCAATAAAGCTGCTGGAACATACTGCAAAGAGCCTGGGGCCAAAGCTGTGCTTAATGTGCACCTCCTAAATGCTCCTCTTTGAAGTCTTTGCATTTGATGTGTCTCTAAAACTGCCTTTGGGCCTGATTCACTGAAATCTCTCAAAGCTTTTTCCATTTCCTCCATCCTCTTTTTCAGCTGTAAACACATGCCCCAGAATCTCCTTGGGGGACGGAGGGAATGATTTGGCCTTTTCTGAACTTTTATTGTCCTCTTACCTCCACACTTGAAGGTGCCTGTGACAGACAGTTCAATTGCTAACTGAAGCTCTTGAGTGTTTCTGCTCCAGGCTGCAACCTTGAATGCTCCCAGCTGCGGTGCTTCTCTCTGGCTCCTCCCTAACCTCCTGATCCTGGCTCTCCTGCTCCCCTATCCTCTCCATTTACCTCCTCTCCACCCAACGCCCCACCCAAAGCTGTGATATCACCTCAGTGACTTCTTCCCAGCCCTGGCCAAACTTGTCCTCTAAGCATCAAGAGGAGGAAAGCTGATGGAGAAGATGGAGGTGATGACAGGGCCCGTTTCTATATCCTAACCTCTCAGGTATCCAGGCACAGCACCTGTGGGTGGCTCCCTGGATGCCTCTGGGGAGCAACAGGCATCATCAAGGATGCCCTGCTTACTGTCCTCCAGCAATTCTCTCCAAACCCACGTTTGAGCCCCTGACCCTCATATCCCTTCCCTTTCCCCTTCTTTGGTTGTGCTCACAATTTCTCCTCTCTCTTTTTCTCAGCGCCAAAGTGCTTGACGACTTG
>NW_009231264.1:385-51939 GCF_000690835.1 Fulmarus glacialis | reverse complement strand
GCAGTTGGTTCAGGTGAAGTGCAATTCTTTGTGCAAGATTAACGTGTACCTAGTGATTTACTAAAGTGTTGCCGCTTTATTGGCAACAATGTGAAAATGATCGCTGAACAAGACATCCCTTCCCATATTTGTCACCCTTGGGTAGTGACCGTAACCAATTCATTCTTGTGTGAGAAAGAAGGGAAGGGAAGGGAAGGGAAGGGAAGGGAAGGGAAAGGAAAAAGGGAAGGAAAAAGGAAAAAGGGAAGGAAAAAGGAAAAAGGGAAGGAAAAAGGAAAAAGGGAAGGGAAGGGAAGGGAAGGGGAGGGAAAGGAAAAAGGGAAGGAAAAAGGAAAAAGGGAAGGAAAAAGGAAAAAGGGAAGGAAAAAGGAAAAAGGAAAAGGAGACTTTCATAAAAAATTCCAAACTTCATTACAGGAAAACTGAGGACTTGGTCTCACTTCTCCATACTCCTGACGCTTCCAAGAGCTATGTCACATATCGCAAGTTTTTCTTCAGGGCATTATTTGAGACCAGAAAGATGTTTTAAAACAGGAATTCTTGACCTTTTCTGATTAAGAGAGCCCTAGTTATCTTCCAGAGGAGATACAATTGGAAATCCAGGACTAAGCCACAAAGCACAGCCTAAAACCACGCTGTTTCAATGTAGAGAAAGGACTGGAGTGCCAGACAAAAAGCAGCAAACATGTGGGGGGAACCACTCTCCAAAAAGAGTAACCAGATACATCAAATAGCTTTCTGCAGGGACTTACCTCTCTGTTTCCTCTGCATGGATCACTGGAGCTTTTTTCGGAACAAGCCCCAGGGGCAATAATGGGTTACGTGCTAGGTCTCACCAACCATTCAAACACCTGGAAGTTGCTGTAGCCAGTTGAACCTTCAGACTGAAGTTCCAGCAAACACCGTGGTACCTCCCCAGTGTAAATGTAACTTGCTATTGCCAGCACCAAAGAGCAGGCACTTTAGGCTCCATGACCTGCAGGGGGTTACATTTGACAGAGGGAGTCATGCCCAGTGGTCCTTCAGGGGAGCAGAAGTGCACTTGAGTGGCTGGCTCCAAATACATGATTTACCTACAGGAGTTTGGGACCCAACCTCAGTACAAAGAACCTTATCCAACGGCCACTGGAGTCACTGAAAAGACTCAGACCTGAACCACGGTTGTCAGGTGTTAGGCAGAAGAGAGAGTGCCACAGCACCAAAGATTGCTTATTCTTATTTCTGACATGTTCCCGTTTTGCTGCTTCCATTAACACTATTTTCTCCCCTCCTTTCCCCAGTCCTTCCTCTCTTCTTTTAGTATAAAAATGAGTCTGCTAGACAATGCATTCACAAGTTAACACAGCACACAGACTGCAACTACATTAACAGCAACTAACAGGAAGGTTTTATATCTAAGCTCTAGGGTAAGAGTAATGAAATAGAAGCATAGAGCTCACCACTGCTGTGAAGCTGAGCAGCTTCAGCTATAAAAAGAATCCTTTTACACAGATATATAAAATGAAATACAGTCTGAAAGCCTCTCTGCTTGAAGAGAAGCATTAAGCAGCACATAAGCACCAAGTTGATGAGAGAGCACCTGGATTGGATGTGTACAGAAGAAAGGTGGTTAAAAGCTAGGTCCGCAGCGTACCTCCTAAAGCCAGCCCTGCAGAGGGTGCATGCAGGCACGATGGAGCCAAGGTGGTTTATCTTGGCAAGTGGGGTCCCAGGTCTGGCTTGCTCCGTGTGGCCAGGTGCTTCACACATGGCTTTCCCCACCTGTAAGTCTGGAAGCTGTTTTAGGATATCACAGGATGAAATGTGATTAGGTAACTATTACTGCACTCCTCTAAGCAATTTTAATGAACTATGGAAGCTCTTTGTACAGGCTAGAGCTACAGCAGTGGTGACATTGCCAAAAACACCCATGTTGCCGTAGGATCCCGGGCCAGGACTGAAAGTAGGGCTTCAAGTGCAAAGGCTCTGTAAGTGTGAATGCCAGAAAGGGTTTGCCACCCATCACCTCTGAGCATTTGTCATTTCACTGCTACCCTTGGTGAAAGCCCAGCAACTTCTGGTTACAGCATTTCTCCCAGAGAGGATTTTGAGTTTGTTTTGAGACATCAAGAGTTCAGCCCCTCATCTCCTTGGCTGCAATGATAATTACTTCTGTTAAAAACAGGGGTCTTGTTGCCTGAGTTTTCCTCTGCCATCCAACACTGGTTCTTGCTATGATGCTGTTAGTTTAAATAGCCTCTTAACTACTTTGCCATTTCTTGTGGAGAATGTACTTCTGGGGTGCAATCAGGTCACCTCTCAATCATCTTTCTGACAAACTGAAGAGACTGAGCTCATTAAATCACTTACCAAAAGTGTTTTCCTCAGTCCTCAAATCATTTTATGTGTTGCTTCTCCTCCCTGATTAGTTTATCCACATCCTGACACCAAAAGATACCAGTGTGGGTTGTCCAATGCTCCCAGCTAAGGTGTTTTTTTAACCAACTGCTCCTCTCCCAATACTCCTAAAAGGTTGATCAGACATCCCCCGCAACACACACACAACTCCCAGTCTGTGACTACAGCACAGACTGAAGTGCTCAGACTTATACTACAAGATCATCTTCACAGTCAGTGTTTTCAAAACACTATCATCTATTCTTCAAGGGTTACCTGCATTCCTAGAGGCAGCAGATTGCATTTCTCTGTAATAAAAAGACCATTTGCACAGGTCTAGCTGACAAGCAGTCAGCATTGCCCTCTCTAAATGTCTTGTCTTCATTATTATTTATAGGTGCTTCATCATTTTGACACCCACAAATTTTATCAGCTGTGATTGCATATTTACTTTTGAATCATTAATGACACTGTTGACTAGTGCTGGGCTCAGTGCCAATCTTGTAAAATGCCAGTAAAGCATCTCAAAAAGTCGTTTCATTAGCTACAGGAATGCTGTTTCCCTTGTTCTTAATCACTTGAAAGTGCTTCTACAGAAAAGCATATCTACTCACATGATCTATTGCTCATTATTGTCCAAAATATTGCTCAATACTAATTAAAAGCATTTGAAAGATGCTTTGGTATATTTATGCACAAAGCTTTCCAATTTCCCTTGATTAAGTGTCCAACAAGACCTGTGTTCAATAAAGCCATGCTGACAAACATTATAATTGCATTGCTATCTTCTGTGTCTTCACTAATCAAATCCCGTATCAGCTTTTCCATAATTCTGCCTGGGCTGGAAATCCAATAAACTGGCATGTAGTTAACTGGATTATCTGATACTTAAACATCTAAAATTAGTTTCTTGCTGAGTTCTCAAAAATGCTACAACATATCCCTTTCAATCCAGAAAAGATGAAATGCCTAAACGTTTCCAATTGTTTGGGCTTAATTCACTTTCGAAAATGCGACGTAGGGCTCCAGCACAGGGACTCTGGCAGATTTAGCTGCAGTGAAGCTGCTGAGGTTGAATAAAAGGTGCTCTCAGCTCCTCAGCCACTTAAGCACCTTAACACAAACCTAACTTTGTTTAGCTATCTATATAATTATATAGCCTGCTCATCACCATAGTGACCAAAATACTATACTCTAAGAATAAGATTATCACTAAAGTAACTGCATTTGGAATGAATCTTTCATCTATAAATGTCTCTGCTTAGCTCTGCATTAACCCCCACAGCTACTCGCTTCACACTAAAGTTGCAAGCTCAAGTAAGCACAAATGTGTGAACGCATAACCATGACGGAGATTTAAAGAAATATTTGAAGCTTACTGCTTGAATTTATGGATGAGTTAGCCTGCTTCTTTCACTGTTAATAGTTTTGTTTCACAGCTTTAGGGAGCTCTGCTCACAACTCAAGACTTACACCCTCTCTCTCATGAGAGCAGAAACACTTCATGGGAAATTAAAAGTATTTGTGACCTCCTTTCTCTGTTTTGGTTTTTTTTTTTTTTAACAGAAAAAATTTCTGATCTGTAGATAGGGTCCAGATCTGAGGCAGTCAAAACCAGAGTTATACTACTAAAACTGAATTCTGCTCTCCTTAAATCCATGGTTTGCATTCTGCTCCTCTTAGGGTCCTGAACTCTACTATTTCATGGTCACTACTGCCAAGGCTGTCATAGATTGTCATAGCCCCGAGTATGCACGGCTCAAAACCTAAGGACTGCATATCTTCACAAGACATTCTCCCAAAAAACCAGATGAAAATGAAGAGTGGCTAAAACCCAAACACAAGGCTTAGGAAAAAGCATGGGAAAAAAATCTGTGAAACATACTGTTTCTAAACTCCCTAATTTAAATTTAAGCCAGTGGATTTTTTAATGTGGCCTCTGACTAATTCAAGAGGAAAGTGCAAAAATCAGTAGATAACTTTTCAGTAACTCTAAAGAAAGGCAAACAGCACACACATCACTGCAGTCACAGCAAGGATGAGAATCTTCACCCAGGAAAGCTTCAGAGATTACATGCATTTTGGGTACTCCTCTCGGTCAAACATTAAGAAATGCACTTGCTGCTACATAAATAGGCAAAACTGAAATTCATCCTCTCAGCTATCCTCCAGTCTAGTCACAGACAGCCCAACCACAGGAGAAGGCAAATCCTTAGCTGAGCCAAGACAACGTTCTACTGGGAGTTCTCAGTCAAGGTATTTCATGGTAAGGAGAAAGCATTTGGAACTCAATTTCTGATGTCTGTAAAATGTGGATAAAGAGACTTACACACTGTGTAACAAATCTCAGAGGGTTAGGCAGGCTTTGTGCCATGCCCTGAAGATACCATGCTCTATACTCTAAAGCTGATTGTGTATAGCCTTTGATCCTGTTTTTAGTACCATTTCAGCTAGCAGTTATATAAATAAATGTCACGCTACATGACTGTATAATTATACAGAGGAGGAAGAAGACACAAAAGGCTTTAGTAAAAGGAACACACACTTTAAATAAGCAGTATTAGCTTGAGTGCAGTGAAACATTAAACTGAAAGAAAAAGCCTTCAAAAGTTGTAATCTGGCCCTAGCAAAGCCTGTAAGAAATAAGAGTTGCACTTGGTGCATAAGCAGGACCAAGAGAAAGCTGATACACATTCTGAAGTGGAAGTCGCTAGAAAAAATGTAGTCATAACATGCTTTCCTTAGATAAAGGGCTTCAGATCCACAAGTTCAGGGGATATAGCGAGGTCCTTAAAGACAAGCCATTAAGTTATTTCTTTGTATCAGTCCCTGTGGGTAAGGACACAGTGTACTTTGGTCTAGATTTTGACTTCTGATAAAGGGCTTCAGATCCACAAGTTCAGGGGATATAGCGAGGTCCTTAAAGACAAGCCATTAAGTTATTTCTTTGTATCAGTCCCTGTGGGTGTACTTTGGTCTAGATCTTGACTTCTGGGCAAACTTTTGGTTCTACAACCCATTCCAGCCCAGTGACCTTCTCTCAAGGGTGGTCTTGGAAAATCAGCAAATCCTGGAACCAGCAAGTCTTGGAAAAGAGCAGATCTTTCTGCAGTTCAGAAATCCAGATTAACAGCTAGCTTAAAGGTTTGGTTCGCATGTTCTGAAGCACTGCAACTATGAACTATAGTTCTGAACACTGTATCTATAGCCAAAATGAGACATCCAGCAGCATCAGCCATCTACAGTACTTTGGTCAGGATAGACAGATACTCCAGGTCCTTATTCTTGAGCTTGGAAAGAGAGTTCCACAATAGCTATACTGTGACCCCACTTCTTTCAGTACATGTTTTTCCTCAACAACTTCTATAATTAGTCATTGTTACAATAGGCTACTAGACTAAAAAGAGCACCACATAGAGCTATAATGATGTGGAACAATGCGAAAATAAGAGAATTATAGGGAATAAAGAATTAAAAAGAGGGCTGTTAAAAGATGCAGGCATATTGCAAGAACAAGTCCAGACGAAATACCCACAGAAAAGAGAGGGATAAGATGAAGGCAGGAAGTCAGAGCGGCTTAGGAGAGGAGACCAACTGAAGCCATGCCACAAGACTGTTGACATGTGTCAGCATTTAAAACCACTTTCTAGCACAAACAAAAAAGGGCATCTATTGGGTTTTGATCTGTTCATTCCCATCAGCAGGGCACTTTTCATGTCAACGTTTCTTTCCATAATGGAAAAAACCCTTCTGCTTAATGAGCGGTATGTATCAACACCATGGACAGAGCCACCTTCCCACCCCATCCCAGACAGAGCTGGAATTAGACCTCATTTCACTGTGAGCACATTTCAATACCAACACTGATACCCTCCTCCCAACACCATTTCCACCCCCACCCAGAGTCCATCAGCTCCCTCCTGCCAGTGGTAATTTTCAGATCCACGACCACCAACCACAGGCAAAATCCTCCCAGCAGCTGACGGCTCATTTCACTCCCTTCTGACAGATGGTTCAGATCAGAATAGCAGTCAATTCAAAAATAGCACATAGCCCATTGATGACGACGTGATAAGGTTGGCACAGGAGACAGTTCGTGGCTGTCCTTCGAAGCTGACGGCCACTGTCCACTCCCATAAACCTTGCTCCTCCAGACAGACACCCCAGTTCAAAATATTGCCCAGGCAGCTCGAATGCTGTCACCGACAGCACCATTGCGTCATGGATATTTAAGACAGTTGAGCACCTCTTCCCCCAGCCACTCCCCCTGTAGCAACGGCAGGGTCTATTTTGTGTTTATTTCCTGGCTCAAGTCTTTCCATTTGTTACGTTTGGCTCTATTCCACGCACAGCTGAAGAGCCAAATAGCCAAGGGCAGAGGGCTGCTATTTCACCTTTGATAGATGGGAACGAAAGTTACTCTTGGCAGCTGACTTGAAGCTTCTCTAAAGAAAAAATTGGGTCTCAGTCACAAAAGGGACAAGCTCTGCAGATTCTGACAACAGGTTTAGTTAGGATTACCTGAGCTGGGCTTTAAATCAGCTTGGGGAACATATTGTTTTCAGGATTATTTTGCTGAAGTGCATTTAGAAATGTCATGGTGGGTTTAAATAGATTACAGTAGAGCAGCTACAGGCTCTATAAAAAACCAAAAAAAAACCCCAAACAAAAACAACAAAAAATCCTCATTTGATCTCTTAAATATCAGCTCAGTTTTGCACTGTTAGGAAATACAGATCCCCAGAAAATACAGTCTGATGTGAGAAGAGAGTATGATGAAGTCAGAGATTTTAAATGTTTTGGAGCTTTCTTAATTACAAGGGCTCTAGTCTCTAAAATTGTTGAGTCTTTTCCCCCCTTTACTATAAATTTTAGAAACACAGCAAGTGTTTATGATACCCATATACTATTTATAAAGAGCAACATGAAGTTTTGTAGAAGTGCACATGGTATGTAAAATAAATTATAATGTCGTCTAGCTTTTATATGCTGTCTTTTTATCAGGAGAGCTCAAAGACAACTCTCAAGCAAACAGCATCATCTTTTGATTTACACAGATAAGAAACTGCAGCGTAATTGCTTTGTGCAGGATCTTCCACTCTGTTCTTGCTAGAGCCATGAACAGAATGGACGATTGTAGGGTTGAGTCTACTGCTTCAACCATCAACCAATGTTTCCTCTCATACACATACTGGCTACAAAAACTGTATCCCGGCCTATGTCAAACCTGATTCAGATCTTAGCTGGTGGAAGTGAATGCAGGTCCCCAAAACCCAACGGAGCTATATCTAGGTTTGTCAGCTGAAGATCGGGTCCGCTATATTTCAAATTAATGTATCCCTGCAATACACTATGTCTATTCTAAGTGTTTCTTAATCTTTTATTATTTCTACATCAAGCATTGCAGAATTTGCTAGCTTTATATAATTTAGACATCTGAGAACACCATAACATTCCATTTTAATTCCTCTTTCTAATGGATAAGTATATAAAGGCATTCATAATCAGTTAGCCTTACTTTCAGGGACAATCAGTGAATAATTCAACCATGACAAAAATGAGCTCTGCAATACTAAGTGCCATAGATAGCTCTGGATGATCTAGACTTAATGACAGAAGAATCCAGCTCCAGTCAAATCCATGGGAGCCTGTTTCCATGTTAGCAGTCAGTAAGAATGAAATCCCATTGGAATCTGGGCGTGTTTGAGTGGAATTTTTCAGTCTTGAAGCACAAAGACGTGAAAACTCCAGAATACCAAAGTGACTTGGAAGCTGCGGTCTACCTTCAGACAGGTACCTTTGACGGTGTCTCTCTCTCTCTCTAGCTTTAAATATAAAACTGATATGTGGAGGTAGCAGATCCTGAAACCAGCGTTAGGAACTTGTGTCGGTATGTAGTGGAGGTGTGTGGGGAAAATAACTGCATCTTTAGTCCTCTAGATATCTTCTTAGCTCTGAACTTCAGCTCTGACGATACAAACGTTGGAAGCAGGCCAGGGACCCCAGCAGATCCTTAAGTGTTAGAAAACCCACATGTGACCCCAAGCCTGAACCACACAGACAGCCCTTCTGGGAATGTCCTTCCCCAGAGATCAAGACTGTCCATAACTGAGGGGGTTTGTTTTACGTGTTGTCTTCTGCAACAGCGTCCTAGTACATTGGCCCAGTGAGCTAATCTAACACCTCCTCCGCGGCTACCCAGACAGGAGCACAGTCCTGAGGGAACACACACAGAAAAAAGGCTCATGATTGTAGTTTCCCACGCTTCTGTGCCTTGAGCTCTTCCCAACAGGCATGCAGTCCCCGTTGCCACTGCATACGGTAAGTAATGCAATATTGAATGCCACTGTTTTGAAACAGTAGACCTTCTCCTCATTGCTTTGATTTCAGGAAGAAAACCTCAAAATTAATTTCGTTCTCCATTTCCAGCTCTGGATGAGGACAACTAACTTCTCTGTTTGAGCAATGGAGCCTGCGAGCCTGCAACCACATACACCACCTGGAGACAGGACCCTTGAGTCACAGAACAGTCCTCCTAGATGGCAGGAAGGCACAAAAATCCACCCCAGCTACTGAAAGTGTACCATGGTCTGCTGGCCTTTAGCATCCTGACTTCTCTTCAGGCTGGTGCTGATCACTCCATAGGCTCTGTGTTTAGTCAATGCACTCTGTAGCAAGCAGCCGGCAAAAGCCTGTGCTTGTTAACTCACTTCTGCAGGAGCTCAGCTATTCTTTCCAGCTGGAAAAATCTGAACTGTTTCCAAACATTTTCCCTCCTGAAATACCAGGGCTTACTTTGTCTGGCAAGCTTAGCTTTCTCAAATCTAGCTATTTCCCCTCTGCAGGTCTTCGCTCTCTCACACACATCCCCTTTTGCAGCAGGACCAGAAAGCTTAACGCACAAAGCAGATGCACCCTTGGCAAAGTGGACTGTATGAACAACTATGAGCTGTAGTTAAAAAACAGCGAGTGGTTCAGGTGTGCAGAGTATAACTGAACACGGTGACACAGTCAAATAAGTAGTAATAATAATAAATGAATAAATAAATAAATAAATGACTCTTTCTTCTCCTCCAGATGTTTTACAAAGTGACCTTGCCTATAACTGGAAGCAATTTCCCTCTATTTGCTAATCCCCTTTGGTTTCTCATGCAGACATTTTATCCAGGTTTTCCAGATATATCAGACTTTTTACCAGCTGCCATAGGAGAGCACAGGATTTTGCTTTCGGCTACACACGTGTGTTAGTCAAACGCTGCACATCCAGAAAGATGCCAAAGTGATTAAGGAGAAACTGGACCCAGCACAGCATCAATTATTCCTTTTGAGATGTAGAAGGAGACTAATTTCACCTCACTTCAACCGCCTTTGAACTTGCATCTTAGACTATTGGCCAAGATTTGACAGGTATGCTGATAGCAAAATGATGTTCAGGTAAAATACTGGCTGCTTTGGGAAGGCTGTGGGAAGTTATTATTCCTCTCCACGTGGCACTTGTGAGGACACATCTGCAATACTGTGTCTGGTTCAGGGTCTCCTGTACAACTGAGATGTTGACAAACTTGAGTGAGCCCAGGGGAGCGCCATGAATGGGCTTAGGGGTCTAGCACACCAGGGAACACGATGCATGAGGAGACCCTGAAAGAGTCTGTTCAGCCTGGAGAAGGCTAAGGGGGATCTAACTGACTTCCTTTAGCTATCAAGTAGGAGGCGATAGAGACAAGGAGCCAGACCACTGAGGACTGCACAGCAGGAGGACAAGAGACAGTGATTACAAGATGAAGCGAGAGAAATCCCCATCTGAAAAATGAAAACTGTTTTTGCCATGACAGTGGTGAAGCATGAGAACAGGAGTTCTGAGAGGCTGTGCAATCTCACAGAATCACAGAATGGTTGAGGTTGGCGGGGACTTCTCAAGATCTCCTAGTCCAACCCACCTTGCTTAAGCAGGGTCAGCAAGAGCTGGTTGCCAAGGACCATGTCCAGCCAGGTTTTGAATATTTCCAAGGATAGAGACTCCACAACCTCTTGTGGCAACCTGTTCCAATGTTCAACCACATTGTTGAACATTGTTCATCAACCTGTTTTGATGTTCAACCTCACAGTAAAAAGCAGTTTTCTTCTGTTCAGATGGAATTTCATGTGTTTCTGTTTGTGCCCATTGCTTCTTGCCGTGTCAGTGGCCACCACTGAGAAGAGCCTGGTTTTGTCTTCTATGCACCTTCCTGTCAGTTATTTATAAACATTGATAAGAGCACCCCTGCACATTCTCCAAGCTAAACACTCACATCTCTCTCAGCCTCATATGTCAGATGCTACAATGCCTTTATCAACCTGTGGCCCTTCACTGGACTTGGACCAGTAAGTCCGTATCTTTCTTGTACTGGGGAGCCCAGAACTGGACACAGCACTTTGGAGCCCAGAACTGGACACAGATGTGGCCTCATCCATGCTAAGCAGAGAGGAAAGATCACCTTCCGCGACCTGCTGGCAATGTTCTTGCTAATGCAGCTCAGGAAACTGTTGGTCGTCTTTGCTGCAAAGTCACATTGCTGGCTCTTGTTGAACTCATTGTCCACCAGGACCTTCAAGTCCTTCTCTGCAAAGCTGCTTTTCAGCTGGTCATTCCCAGCACATACTGATGCATGGAGTTGTTCTGCCCCAGGTGCAAGACTTTGCATTTGCCTTTGTTGAGCTTCACAAGGATCCATTGTTGGAGATTTTCAGAACCCCACTAAAACCCTGAGGTTTCTTCTGCCCTGAGGTTTCTTCTATCCCTGGTCTGTGACAGAAGCTAGCACTGCTCTGAGCAATATTCGGGAACAGAGCCTCTAGGAGTCACTTCCAACCTAAATGGTTTTGTGATTTTACAAATAATATCACAAATGTGTCAAGGCTCCAGCATACTGGGAAGCTCCAGCTTTATGAATGTGAAAGTACATTAGATAAGACGGACCCCAGCTAAAAGAAAAGAAGTGCCATTTTTATTGCTATGAAAAACACAGAATGCAGAGTTAGGGGATTCCTCTACACTCATTCCTGGCAGCAATAGATCAAGAATTTGCTCTGTTTTCCAAATTTCACTTCAGCTACTTCCCCATCATCACCCAGATTCTTAACTTTCCTTCCTTAGAAGTATCAATTTAAGTTCATGAACTCCAACTTTACACATGCTTTCAGTGATGAGCTGTAAGTGCACAGTATTATTTTTTAAAAACAGAAATGGATGAGAAACATGTGCAAAGCAAAAGAATAATGCACAATAGACATTTGAGGTCCTATATCTGACATAAATGTCACATTGTGAGGAGTCACCTGGAGTGTACATGGGCTTTAATTTGTGCACATACTTAGGGTAAGGTTGAGTGAACATCTGGATATGGGCTCAAGATGACCCAAAAATACTGACAACCATAGCTATGACATGTAAATGTACTCAAATACTTAGAAGAAGTAGGTTTGTTCCTTCCTACCAGGGAAGAAGCATAAGCCAGGAGGATGACAAATCTCCGAAGTATAAGCAAGCTGAGCTGTTCTAGGCAGATGTCTATCAGTTCTACTCCATCCAAAAGAAAAAAAAAAAAAAAAGGCTTTTGGAGACATTACTAAATATCACCAGCCAGCCATAAGCACTGTACAATGGGATTGCTGTGAAAGACTGTGACAAGTCTTAACCGTGAGAAAGCTTAACTTCTGGTTTCTAGTCAAAAGCTGCTAATTTTGTACCTACAGCTGGCTGTTCTTGGAACAATGGCCCAGGTAGCTACATCTGTCTAGTCGTTTGCTTCAGTACCAGTGCACTTCCCTAGGAACACTGATAAAATCAACCTGGCTTGGCTTTTTAATTATTGACTATTTCCCTGCTTTTTTTTTTTTGCTGGTAGGGAGTTAATTTTCTTCTTTCTGAGTAATTTTGAAATAAAGACAAGAAATTATACTGGCCCCATGTGAACACATGTGAACGTTAGAGCAATGAATGTGTTCATTCCCAGACAATAAGCAACTTTTTTTAATATATATTTGAGTACCTACTTGGGAGTACCTACCTTCATTCCTACATAGGAATGAAATTCAGAGAAGCACAGTATCAACAAGTATTCTTGCTACTAAGGCAAAACTGTATGCATCTATTGAAGTCATAAAGTCAATGCATTGATTCTTATCCCAGTTTCTAAATATTTAGCAGGTATTTGACCTTCCTTGCCGTGATGATGTTATCTGGAATTTGCATTACTTCTTCTGTGGCTGACCAGTACAGTTCTTGGTAAGAGAACTGATTTATCAGCACCAAGAGCACAGAGGTAACATTGGTCCTTCAAAAAGTACTTCAACAAGTCCTGTTAGAGCTACTTAGAAACTCCTGTGCAATAAATAGCACATTTTCCCTGAGAGCCAAAGATACCTCATTTCCATGCTCATTCAACAAAAACCTTAAGGTTTTTCACTAAAGCAATACTGGTCCCCCAAGTTACATGGCTTGACAAAACCTTTTTTGAAGTGAAAAATTTGGTCACAACTAAAATGATTAACAAAAAGATATGAAAAAGGAACCACCTCTGCCACAGCTGCTGTCTGAAGGTCCCTTCCAAAGTGCCCTGCAAAATTAAACACTTCCAGGGAAGGCTGTGATGATTCCTCATCATATCAATTATTTCTATTTAATTATGTCAGCGTCAGGGGTCTCAGTGAGATAGGGCTTTGTTACGCTAGTTGCTGTAGCATGCTTTAAAGAACAGTCTAGTGTCAAAAGCTTGCAAACTAAGTAGAAAAGAGTCAAGGAGAGCGAGAAAGGGACAGTTATTCTTGTTTTATACTGGAAGACTTGAGGGGCAAAACGATTAAAGGGCTTCCGCAAAGGGTCACAAAAAAATCTATCTTCAAGCTGAAAACAGAGTCCAGATGTCTTTGGTCTCTTTGGAGCACAGCTGCAGGCTATTTGTCCTCAATACCAATCTGGTGAAGCTTTTTTGAGTATTTTTGCTCAAGTCAGACAGAAAATTCCCTCTCTTATCTCTGCACTACAGCCTGAAGCCTTCATACAATACATGAAAGTGTCCGACAACAGCGCTTCAGCCACAACGAACAGATTGCTCACCATCACAGTCACAGCAACGTTATTACACCAGCCGTACTTACACACCAGCCGCCGCCTCATCTAACAGCCTTCTGCAGAAAGGAATGGCCACCCACCCACCCACCGACCATCTGAGTGTTCAGGAGGACTGGAATAGCAAAGGAAGGGTTTACAACTGATTCGGTGCTAATCCTGCCAGTAAATGCAAACTGCAATGGAATTAGCACTGGTAATTTTGTCTCATCTTTATAGTCACTGTTCTCAGGGCAGCCTGAAATTTGATCTTCCAAATTTGATCATAAATTGGCCACCGATTCATCCTTGCAAGAATTACTGATTTTTCCCCCCTTTTTTTCTTTTAATACAACCTGGGATTTATCACATTTCACAGCTGCACAATTTTGCTGAAATTTAAATTATAACAACCTATTTCCACAGAACCATACTAAATATCTGATTCTTTTCTCCCTTATCAGAATGCTTTAAGCAACTATACTCACGGCCTTTACAGGAGAATATCTAATTTGTCCCTTGATGCAAATCCAGCCATTCATTTTCTACATCTACATTTTCTACATCTACATTTCCTACGTCTACTCAAAAGTGACGTACAAGCCCTACAGCAGAATGAAGGTCCACGCGGTATCAAAAGAATTGTGCTTGACCAAACATTAACATCTCACTTGAACAGATCCAAACATAAACATAATTAAAGTGTCCTTTTGTTTTACACTAATAACACAAGTAGTTCATATGTACTGTAACCCTCTCTACTCACATTAAATCAAGATACAAAATATGCAGGAAACATGTATTTCACAAACAGAAATGTCACGCTTGGGGATGAAACAATTTACTGCTGGCAGCTAAAGAGAGTCACTTCTCTCCCCAATGTCATTAAGTCTCCTCTACTAATGCTGCCATAACTGAATCCTGAAGATGTGCTTTGCTTTACAAGAGAGTCATGCCCTCGGTAACAGACAGGCATGCTCTGGGCTTTTAAAAACCTGTGGGGTTTTTAAGAATTATACCCTAGTTTGGAGCTGCAAATCCCTCCCTTACAGAAGTACATTAGGAATAGCCCACTGAAGTCAATGGGGTCAAACCAGTGAGCAGGTGACAAGATAATGGAAAAGCAGAAGCAGTCGGTGTTATTTGTACTGCAAAACTGTTACGAGCCTGTCCCCGGCCTGGAGTAGGCATAGCACAGGATAGAAAGCATTTCCCCAAAAGCTTACATTTGAAGTGGGGGAGATGACAAAAGGATGAATGATAAAATGGAAACCCAGACGGAGAACAGGCCAGATTGACCCTGAACAGGCCTGACATCAGACACTTACCTAGGAACATGATCTTCTTTTCTTCTAACCAATGTAGAGATGCTGGAACCTCCTGAGGTCTTGTGTATCCTTCTGTTGACCACACAGACCCAATTTCAGTCTCTGACTTAGGTGCCTATGTATGTCAGCTACCAGAAAATCAGGCCAAATAACTTCTCCATATGCATAAAAAGAAGTCACTAGCAGGATGACAGAAACCTCAGTCCAGTGGATTGAAAACTGTCTGAACTGCCAAACTCAAAGGGTTGTGATCAGTGGCATGAAGCCCATGTGGAGGCCAGTCGCTAGTCTATATCCCAGGGGGTTGATACTGGGGCCAATACTGTTTAATCTATTCATTAATGACTTGCATGTTGAGACAGAGTGCACCTTCAGCAAATTTGTAGACAATACAGAGGAGCGACTGATACACCAGATGGTTGGTTGTGCGGCCATTCAGAGGGCCCTCCACAGGCTGGAGAAATGGGCAGAAAGGAATCTAATGAACTGCAGCCAAGGTGAATGCAAAGTCCTGCATCTGGGGAGGTAAAAACCCCATGTACCAGGATGGGCTGGGGACTGACCAGTTGGAAAGCAGCTTTGCAGAAAATGCCCTGGAGGTCCTGGGGGACACCAACCTCAAAATGTGCCAGCAATGCGCCCTTGCAGGAAAGAAGGCAGGCAGCATCATGGGCTGCATTAGGAGGAGAATCACCAGCAGGTCGAGGGAGGTGATCCTTCCCCTTTACTAAGTATTGGTGAGAGACATCTGGAGTGCTGTGTCCAGCTCTCCTCCGCGTCTCCTGGAGTCTACCCAGCTCCAACAGCTCTCCACCGACAGTTGCCCTGGGTAGTTTTTCAGTCATCCATGCCTATACTCAATTAGATTTTCACCAACACTTTTGTTCACTGTGCTGATGAGACTATCACTTGGGACATGTCAAGAAGCCTAACCCAGAAAACACCTCCTTTATCTAAAAAGGCCTTTCTCCCTCTCAGAAAAGGGCATACACTGTTGTGCATAAATGGTATTGACAGAAAAACTTTACAGTGAAAGAAAATTGCTACAAATGTGATGAAACCTGATGTTTCAAAACATTAAAAATGTAATTTCAATAATTCATAAGTTCCAAGGAACAAGTTTTTATGTTTGTGACAAAATTGGTGGTAGTTATGCCTCACAAAAAAAATAATTGATAGGATGAAATGGTTTTACACCAAGTTGTTGCTTTCAGTGGAGTGCTTGAAAATGAGATGAGATCCATCAAGACAAAAAAAAAAAAATCATTACACTGCAATGAAAGTGTAGCTAAGTGGTTATTTACTATTAAAAACTTCAATACTAATGACAGAATGAAAAAATTAAATTCAGAATGAGAGAGGTTTGCTATATTCTAAAGCAGCATACCCCCCTCCAAGGCTCCCTTTGCCAATGCATGGGGTTAACATGCTGCTTTTTTGCACGTGTTGGTAGGCTGAGATGCACAACAGGTTTCTGCAAGGAGAACAGCACTTGAAAGGGATGCCCAGCCCCAGCCTGTCCAAAAGGGCAGCTACAGACTTCAAAACAAGTTCTCTCAGGACACTGTGGGAGACAACTGCCTGCATCAGAAATGGCCCAAGGGTGCAGCTCAGTCTTGGCACCCTGTTCAAGTGTGTCACAGCCCTCCCAAGCATACCCTCGTGGTAGGCCCATCCCAAAGAAGAGCACAACCCAGGGTGATAAACGCTCCAGCCACAAAACCACCCAGGTCCCATGCCTGCCCCATAACCACGAGTGACAAGTGCAGTATCAAGGCCGTTTATTTTGAACACAAGGCACATAGAGGCCATGTGAGGTGATCAATTCTTCTCCCTCATTTCCCCTGCATAGGGATGCATTCACACTCCAGTTAGTGTGAAAAACAACAATCTTGCTCACCCTCGCACTGTCACTTGGGGGGAACAGCTATATTTCTGAAGCCTCCTGTGGCCTGCACGGCCTTCCAGAGACTCTGCATGGTGCAGAGCAATGATGGGTTTGGGGGAAATAGAGGCAAACATCATTCAGGTGACAAAACTATCCTCAGCTTGGCTGACAGAAGAGTAGTGTGGAAAGGGACAGACAATCCCTCTGCTGGGGCACGATGGCAAGTGGAGAGAGAAAGAAACCAACAGGCTGTACGTTGATAGGTTGTGGTCCTTTCAGCTCCTTAACAGGGCTGAAGAGCATCTTTCCGCATCCTGCCCAAGCTCCAGGGAAAGTGATGGTGCAGAATCCATTCCTTTCTGCTCCAGCAAGCTGCATGTTAGCAGAAACTTCATTTAATAGATTTTTCTTTCTGCACCTGCCTTTTCCTCTTTGTTCCCACTGAAAAGTCATAGGAAGGGCACGGAAGCATAAACCACTGTATGACTTTCTCATGCAGGCCTGAGAACTTGTTCTACCAGTGAAACCTAATCTTACAATTTCTAGTCCACTATGCCATATCACAGTTTGAGAGAGTGATAAAGAAGTGCAGGTCTCAAGGAGAGAGACTTTGTATTTAAGTTAGTGCATCTGAGGCTGGTTTATTCTTGCTTTTATTTATTCTTTTCAATTCACTTGCTTCCACCTCCTCCAGCTCCCATTGCGATCACCATGCTCTGCTGTCAGCTCCATGGGGCAGGCAGCCCTGAGTCTGGGCAGTTTTCACACCAAATAACAACACATCGAGAATGAGAACACAGTTCCTGAGGCAGTGACTGTTTTCTGTGTCAGGCCCTCCCAGAGCTTCTCACCAGGGCAGAGATTGGAAATTCTCCGTCATCCCAGTCCCAATTATTATAAAAAAGTGGCAGAGAGAGGAAGGCCAATTCTGATAACTGAGTCAGGAGAGCAGAAAAATTAGCTGCTCTGAGTGATTTATCGTCTCAGACCACTGTTGTAATCCTTTCCAAATTCAATTACAGCTAATTAAAAATAATTCTCTCTTCTGAGTTGATCACTTACAGTTCCAAGTTACAGTTAAATTCTGCTGTAACAATGACCATAGAAACTAACACTCTAAGGAAAGTTGCAAGGTTTGCAACTGATGTAACACTAGGGTTATACCATAATATACTTGGTTGGCAGCCCTCTGGCACACTGGTTGGTTTTGAGTAAAGCAAGACTGGATTACAGTCCTGAGTATCCTAATCTCTCTCCTGTTGGTTTACCTGTCTGCCCAGTTGATGTTGGATTGCCTGGGAGAAGCAATGCTTGAGAAACTGCTGTCGCACTTCACACACAGCTTCACTTGGAATTACATTATCTCATTTCTAAAGAAGTGGTGTTCTGGCTCCTGTCCACTCATTTTTTGGTCTAGCACCAGCAGATATACGAATATATTATTATTAGCACACACTTAGTCTGAGGTCAAGTTCTGGTGACCAGCTCCAGCATTTGGTCTGGATAAAAATGCTCTGTATAGTCAGCAATCTTCCTCTGACATTTGGGATGCATATAAAGCTGCTTGTTAGAACAATAATAGTAAAAAGAGAGGTAGTAACTTGGAGCCATAGGCTCAGTTCTGGAAAGGGTTTTAAAAGCCTAGCATCTCTGTTCCTCGCAGAGCGTTCAGTACAATTAGATCTCATCCAATTGTCAGTAGTTAGACATTTGTAGTCTTCTATCAATCACTGTAAAACAAGGGCTCGAGAAGCAGCTACAAGACATAAAGCACCTTCCTCTGCTTACTGCCCTATAGCAATAAGTGCTTAACTCCTGGGATTCTCTATTAGCAATTCTTTTATCGTGTTATCTGGATAATAAACCAACCGCTTACACAGCTTTTACTGACAAGATCAACTATGGGATTTGCAGTAGCAGAACAAAGTTGCTGTTTGCTTTCAAACTGCCAAGGTCAACACAAGCCAGAACACCAACCACAGCAAATGTATCGCACACAGGAAGGACGTGGTTCAGGAGGAAAAACAATTTTCTGGTGTTTTCACCCTCAACCAAAGCAAGACTTGCCAATGACTGACCCTATTACAATATTTGAAAATGGATGTTTCATCACACAGGCTTTAGAACAGAGGCCAGTGATCATTTTCAGAGCTTATCGCATCCTCTGTGTTCATCAGGGCACAGAAATGCATGTCAAAAATATTATTTGCCTAGGAGGATTCATTCCTCTCTGATACATCACCTCTTGAAGGGACCGGAATATGATACTTCGAAGAAAACCAGAATACCTATACTAGACCTCCAATCCAAGAAAATAACACTTCACAGGGGAAGAAATTTCCTCTGGCTCTTGCAGAGAACAGTTAAGCCATGTTGCACATGATGTAATTATCCACATTTTTATTACCTTTTCTGTCTTAATTACTATTACAGTATGCTTGGCGAACTGGCACTTAACAGCTTACAATCACAATCTTTGACTACATTATTTCATTCATTAGATTATAAAAGCAGCCAAAGAAAGCTGCAACACAGATGCTGGTTCCTGTCCAGCTACAGTCCTCCAAGCTCACACAGCTGACTGTATGGACAGGCCTATTTACTCATTTTAAATGAATTGCCCTTCAATTAGGCTGCACTGCATCTTTTTGGCACATTTCTACGACAGCTGAGAAACTGCAAATATTAGTCCCTGGGTAGATAGTGCGCTCCCAATTTTTTTTTTTTTTTTTTTTGTGTTTTGAGGATGGGAAGAAAAAGTTACTGCACAATCTCAACATGCTGTGTCTTCAGAGCAAACTTCATCCCAAAAGAGAAACAGAAATAGTTTGCAAGCAGAGGGTCATAGGAAGCCTCACTCAGTATGATTTTTACATTTTCTGTCCAGCTTGCCCTGCTCCAAGCAAGGCTCAGCTCTGACCAAAGCTCTTCTGCTGTCAGGGCATTTGTAGGGCTCCCCTCTCTCACAGGCTCTCTGGAAGCTAGTAATGGAGCTGATCTCCCACACCAGCACTGGGGATAGCAATTGATGTGGGCTAGGTCATTGCCACTGACTTTCACAGAACTTGTGAAGTGAAATGCTAAGGCTTTCAGATCTCTTTCCTGCATCATGTTCCAAATCATGTAATCCTGTCAAGGATAGTAAGGATTAACAGATAGGAAACTGAAAAAAAAAAACCATTAACAAAAAATTACCTTTCCCAAATTACATATGAAATATTGTTGCATAAATTATAGAATAGAATAGATTATTTCAGTTGGAAGGGACCTACAACGAACATGTAGTCCGACTGCCTGACCAATTCAGGGCTGACCAAGAATTAAAGCATGTTGTTAAAGGCATTGTCCGAATGCCTCTTAAACCCTGGCAGGCTTGGGGCATCGACCACCTCTCTAGGAAGCCTGTTCCAGTATTTGACCACCCTCTCAGTAAAGAAATGCTTCCTAAGGTCCAGTCTAAACCTCCCCTGGCACAGCTTTGAACCATAAATCACTACTTTATCACTAAAAGAAGCATAATTTTCTCAAAACACTTGACAGTCTCTGGCACGTATGGTCAGATGAGCTCTTCTCCTGGAATCACACTCATTCATCCACCCTCCAATTACTGCCAGTTTATTGTGGCGACAAAAGAAGCAATGAAAAGAAATTCAGTCAATGCCACTGTGATACAAAAAGCATCACAAAATGAGCTTGAGCCAGTAATATCATACTTCTGGAGTACAATAAAAGAAAAGATGGTACCTGGCTGCATCTTGGCTACAAAGTATATATAATCATCTTACCGAGAGCCCTAACAGTGGTGAGATAAGATAATCCAGAGAAGGACATAAGATCAGAATTTTGCAACATATTAAGATCCCATGGCTAAACCTTTCGCCAGGTTGCTGATATTACAAAATATTTTCATGTCTCAGAGAGCAACGTCAGCTAATACCTGATATGTGACCCAGGAAACACAAATTAAAAAAAAATGCCCACACTTTCTGTCATAGCTTTTTACATCTCTCTATGTCTTCAACCCAGAAATCGGTCACTGGGTAGTTTTACCTTTCCTTCTTTTTGCATCATTCAACCAGGTAAAAGAAGAAAAGTGCAGAATAAAGCCTGCCAGTTACACTGAGGCAATGCAGTTAGGGTCAGATGAGACTGGGAAGTCCCAAGCCTGCACCGGCCCATGGCTATGACATAACTACCATGTATATAGATGATGCAACCACCTGCAGGCCACAAGCATCCAAGCCAACCTATCTGTGAGTAGTTCAGAAGGTGAGAAGCCACCAGAACAATTCATAAGAAGTTATTATCTGTTGACATCTTTCAAAGGCGGTGAGAAACCCAGAACAATGGTCAATGAACAGACCGGCATCTCCAAATAGTTCACCCAGGTCCAATAATGCTGGAGGCAGAACAGGGGGGATATCTGCTGCCATACCTCATTAATTTATATTTGATTAATTTCCATTGCTGGATGTAGTAACTTTTGTTGTTCAAAACAGTAACTAGTAACAGGATGTTGTTCTTTCGGTAGACCAGCAGGTACCTATCAGCAACCCAACAGTCAGATGAAGCAGCACTCTCTCAGGACACACTAGTGAGAAAGTTGTTGAACTCAGACTTACATAAATGTTCTTTTGTAGTAATCACCTCGTTAAAAAGTCTTTCTTTTCTGATGGATGGAGCTTTACTACAAGCCCGGTGGCATGTGTCTGATCCTGCCATTTAGATTTACGAACTCCTTGATGAGCTCGTTTAATTGTGGGTGGAGGGGTCATTTTATTTTATATTGCACCTCAGAAATAGCTGCTTCTTCCACTCTCTGTCCAGCTTCAAAGCATCATGGAAAGCTTCCTCCTCTCCTCCCAGAAGATATTTTCATAGCAGAAAAGGCCCTGTAAAATCAAATCACAAAATTATTCTATTCTTTGTTCCAAACTGTGTTTAAGTAAGTATGGTATAAATTCACTTTCCAGTAAACATATAGGCCACCATCATTGCTCTGCTGATTGGGCTGTAAACTACAGGAGTTTAGACTCAGATTGATTTCTGAGGTGCATTGTCAGAACAGAGATTCACTTGTAAATAGGGAAATTTAACAAATGTTTCTTAATAAATAGTTGAGAAAAAATCCGCAGTTATTGGTCTGTTCACATGCTGGAAGTGATTGATTATGGACGTATGATAATGGCAGTTCATCTTAAGAGTTTCCACGGAGACACAAATCAGCTTTAATTAAAAGACGATATGAAAAATCACTTGTTGAGATATAAGTTTGTTAATAAAACAGTGATAAATTACATGGTGGATTTAATTGAAGAGAAGGTGCTTTACCACACTTAATTCAGTCCTATTTATTTTCACACGGAGTTTCTACACTTAAAGCATTTTAAGTATACCTATGTTAAAATGATTTAAGGAAAGAAAAGCCTCTACACTTCCATTACCAATGATTCAGTAGTGGCATTCAGACAATATGGGGTGATTTAAAGGACTTAAAGTAGCACTGAGGAAGAACATCTAAAATATAGTAGCGTATTTTGAAGGATTATAATTCTAGCAATAGCACAGAATTTATACAAAACAAGTCTTCTGTTTAAACATTTGCACTTGAAGAAGTTTGAATACACCAAAAGGTGTCATTTTGGGTGGGTTTTTATTGTTTTTTTCCCCTGTTGCTACTTCTATGTTGCTAAATGTACATACACCGGGGAGCAACCCCAGGCTCTCAGAGAAGCTCCTGCCGAATGGGTGGGTTCACTTCAGGAGCATTTGAGTCAACTGTGTGGCACTGCTGGGGCTGTTAGACAATTCCTGTTGTAGTAAACATCTTTTCACCACTCAAATTATTGATGGTAACAGACTATGCAGCAGGTGACCAGGTGTTTTTAAGATGTAAATTGGAAGACACATGTTGCAAGGTTGAGAACACAGAGCTTGCTGGGGCAGCACTGGAGGACAGAAGGACCTCAGGCCTGTCTGTACTGATCATGGAAATCTTGGAATGAACCAAGCCCAAGCTTCACTCCAGAAGGAGCTGATTTTTGACTCCTATAAAGGGCCTGGGAATTAACTAGCATGGTAAGTCACAGACCTTAGAAAGCAGGGAGCCAAGTCAGCCGACAGTGTAGACATGTCCTAGATTAGTACAGCGGAGTCTGTAGTGATCCGTTTTCCAAGAAAGTAAATTAGCCCATCAGGGACTGAGTGGCTTGTTGTCACTGGAAGGATCCGAGGTTTCTGAAAGATGTAGAATACCTACTTTTTGCAAGTCAATCCCCTCAGGATAACTGGCCATCGAGGGTCTGTCATTTTGTCATCCACGCTTTTCATATTAAACGCAATTTTTTTCAGTTCATTCTGTTCTGAGACTGATACCCCAAAAATATTCATGAGAAAGTATGCAGTTGAATTAGTGTGGGTAAATAAACCTTTACATGTTTAGGAAGGATTGTTTTTGTGCTTGATTTCTATTGCCATAGCAATTTGCAGTGGGATGGTTGGTACTGAAAAAACACTGGTTCAGTAGGGGAACCGCAACGTAAGCAATATTAAAAGAGCAGCAATGTCAGTATATTAATGTCTAGACATACCAGCACCCTGTACCAGAGCAACAGCAAGATGGCATATGAGTTAGTAAATCAGAATGGTTAAATCAAAGCTGTTAACTTCTGCTTTTCTCCTTGCCTTTCCCCACAAAGAGAGGGCTCTGCCAATGTTCCTCAACTGTCCTCATCTTCCAGAGCCAGGACTGAAGAGAGCTCAGGTTCTCTTGCTCCCACAGTCTTTAGAAAATTGCAGGAGTTGTCAGACCAGACAAAAAAAGACCTGTTTTAGAGAGCCGCAGTAGGAATAATAATAATTAAAAAAACCAACTAACCAACATACAATTCTCTTTTACGGGAAGCTGTCACTTTGAATTCACTGGTAAACAGTAAAAAATACGGTACAAACAGATACTGCAGACCTTTGTATCTCTGAGAGTTTTGTCACTGTAAGGGCTACTAATCACTACTTCAACATAAAGACAATCTTTTCTTTGAGTAAGACAGGAGACCAGCTGTTACTGTTACTTCTGCAACAAGCTTACATTCTTCCTTTAACCTTCAGTGGAATATCCTGTTTGTTTAATGGTTTAATTATTTGATCTGACCAGAGTTTGCTAAGTAAACTAAAATGAGATCCAAGAAGGAGTAATTTCATTGAATTTCACTCCTCTTAAGGTGGACAGTAAGTTCCAGCTGCTCAGCTGGTATGGTGAATCTGGCTATTGGGTCCCAGCTATTTTTCTAGACTTCCATTACCAATAAATGGAGAGATGGGCACCTCCAGGAGATGACTTATTCCACCTATTTGAGATACTTCTCTGAAACAGATGGCACAAATCACTCACTAAATGCCACCTTCTCATGCACTGGCAAGGCAACCTACCTCAGCCACCCAGAAGTTCAGCACCTAGTTCAAAGTCAGATGATCCCTGTTGCAAGAAGAAATCCATCTAGCTCCTTAAGTTATCTGATGTATTGTGGTGTCCTCAATCCATTGGATTCACTTTGCAGAGAAACTACAGCAGTTGCTTCCAGGGTAGAAGCTCTTAGTATAAAAGCCCTCTTATTTTGAAGGCAGCTTATTTTTGGTGCAGATTTAGTGGAAGTGGAGAAGAGCTCATTATTAGCTCTCCCAGCATCTCCATTCTGCAAACAACATGAAAAAGTGCCTCTGAAGTAATTAAATACAATAAAATTATAATAACACTGACTCGAAGCTAAAACTGCCTGGCTCCAGAATCCATTTCGATTGAAAGCAGTTTTTCGTTGAAAGCAGTACTGAAGACAGTAAGAAATTTAGCTGGGTGCTATTCTGGCTTGGCATCGTTGCAAGGGGAGAAAATACCACATGTAAGAGTAACTGGGACTTCTCACTTGCCCATCAGGTTTCCCAGGAAGGGACAGATAGGCCAAAAAACCTGCTGTTTGATTTACAACTGCCATTACGACATTGTACGGTTGGGAAGAGAGTCAGAAAAAAATCTTGAGCAGAGTATGACAATGGCAAGAGACAAATTTTCTACAACTTTGTATTTTCTTTTTCCAATATAGGCACTTCTAGAGTACCCTAGCACTTCAATAATCCAAAAGTGCTGCCAGTCAACATGAGAGAGGACAGAATGCTTTGCACTAGCTACAGTAGATCAAATTCATCTCAGGGTTGATACTGCTGGAACGAATGGAGTTGTTTTGAATGACTGGAGGAGAAAAAAAAGAAAAAAAAAAGAGTCTGATTTAAATTGAACTCAGCTTGCTGACTGGCCTGAAGGATTCATCAAGGCCTTTTAACTATTTTTCTGGACCCCCTTACTTGTGTCCCCCCAGTAGTCCTTCGCTTCCCCCATTTCCTTCTCTATGTACCAAGGGGTCTTCTGCTTCATGCATCTCCAGTTCCTCTGTGCTTCTTCCCAGGAGCTGGCTTGTCCAAATGCTAAACTGGCTCTTCCTCAGTGACCAGCTGTACTTTAGATAGTGTATTTCTCAGCTGTTATTCAAACACATTCAGCAAGACTTTCCTTTTCAAGACATGATTTAGATCAAGTAATCTTTGTTTTCAGTAGTGCTGTATCATAAAATTAGGCAATTACTCTTGTAAATCTGTCAGGGCTCTAAGTAATTATCTAATTTAGAACATTTAAAATAAAAGGCAGGAAAATTCCACTCTCTTGTACGTGTTACTTAGAGGAATTAGCCCGGGGGATACGGGCATGCTGATGAAGTCTATTCCATTGGGTGAGTTGGGTCAGCAGTCAAAAATCCATGAATATACGGTCATCTTAAAATGAGTTTTTCTTTGGCTGCATTCATCCTCCTTTTTTGTTCCAATTGCACCAAGTAAGAAAGGTTATTGCAAGGAATCAAATTTCTGCCTTCAGCTATCTAGTGGAAGGTTATAGGGAAGACAAACCCAGACTATCCTCAGAGGTGCACGGTGAAAGGACAAAAGAGGCAAAGGACACAAACTGCAGCAAGGAGAATTACAGGAGGACAGGAAGGAACAGCTTTTTTCAACATGAGACTGGTGCAGCACTGGGACAAGTGCCTGGAGTGTTTGTGGAATCTCTGTCCTGGGGGATTTTCAGCACTCAGCTGATGAAAACCTCAAGCCACATGATCTGACTTTGAAGTGAATCCTGCTTGGGGCAGAGGTTAGACTAGAGACCTCGAGAGATCCCTTCCAACCTAAATGGTTCTATAATTCTAACAAGCAGAGACAAAATTCTGTAATTCTGTATTTCTAACAACCTTGCCAAGTAGAGGCAAGGTTGACTCAAGCAAGATCACTTCACCCTGTCAAGCTGAAACCATGTGAACAGGGTCTCTAGTGCTGGGATCATAGAAGCTCCTTCAGCATCAAGGGGGTGTAACTGAGGTGAAGCTAATGTTGAATCAGAATTTATTAAAAACCTGGGTAGAGCAGCTCTCCAGTGACATTTTAGGCTTAAAGGCATTGTCCTCTTAAATTGCTAGAAAATGAGGAAGAATGACTAAAAAAGCTTTAAAACAAATTACGCATGCAAACACATTTTCCTTATTCACCCCCCAGTGTTATATCACTCAGAGAGGACAACACCTGGGCTCAAATCTCACTGCAAATACAGCATCTGACATCGCTGAGAGCTTGTCTTCAACAGCGAAGCCTGCCGTTGCAGGAAGGCTGCTTTCTTTCCCAATCATGGAAGCTCCATGCCTAGCTCCACACTAGCATCCACACATATTTCAAAATGTCCCCATTTTTCACAAAGCAGATGTACTGTTTCCCAGCCAGTTCTACTTGAGAGAGTCCCTATACCTCCCTCCATCTGCTCCCCAGTCCTACGCAGGCAACAAACTGTGCAACCTTGTAATGATGATCTTGGCTTTATGCCTCCACAAAAAAAAAAAAAAAAAAAAAAAAAAAAAAAAATGATATTTTTTGTTTTATGCCCCCCAAAAAAAAAAAAAAAAAAAAAAAAAAAAAAAGAAAAAAGTCCTCCACTTCAGCTAGTTTTAGTATCTATAATTAACTTCTATCAAAAAACATGAACATAAGACTGTAGATATTTTTGATAAAGTTTGAGTGATGATCCTAAAGAGAGCACAGGAATATTTCAGAGCCACAAATGTTTCAAAGCTACCTTATGGATGTTTGTAATTTATAACAAGCTTCTAATATCGAAGGCATGCCTTCAGTAAGAATGGAAACAGAATGATAAATGCTTGCTAGGGCTGCTAGAAAGGCAGGATACAATTTCCATTGGAATTTTACCTTTCCCTTCCCCCAGTGAAAAAATTTGATATTTCTCCAGAACAGCAAATTCCAATACCTTTGATGGTTGGACAGACCTCAAGGTCTTCATTCGAATTAGACCAACAGGTGAACTAGGAACAGCCCTCAGGCACAAAACATTTTAAATCTAAATTTTAAATACCTCCACATTTTGAAAGAGATTCAAGTTCAGGGACTGTCTGTTACAGAGGGAAGAACAAAACTGACATCAGAGTCAAAATACAAGTTTGATATTATAGAAGATGAACACTCCTAACATCTGAAGGTTTTAATTGTAGGTTAACTGTAAATTACAGACTGTCTGAAGTGGAAAGATTTGGCCTTACTTTTTCTACAGGATCTCAGTTAAAAATCATTTTTACCTCCCCAAAGTTCTCCTGAATTTCACTGTGCCGAATTTCAATTGAATGTTCTTGTTGTAGTCAATTATTTTAATCCCTACTCCACTTTCCCCACTCCAATGCCACTTCTATGAAGGTTTTCACTAAACAATCCTGTAACACAAACAAAACCTCCCCACACATCTGAGTGAATGCTGGGGGAAGCAGAGGCTCTAACAATTAGACATTATTGTTAAACCACATAACACTGATGAGAACAGTTGTTCAAAAAAGGAATAGCATTGTTAGAGGGAAACAAACGCCCTGAAAAACAGAGCAATCAAAGGAACTAACATTCAAAGATATGTCAGCAACAACTGTAACCTTATAGCCTCTTATCCATGCTGGAGTAAATAGATAATTGCTCATGCATAAACATAAGAAGGGCTTAGGTCTCAATAAATAAAGGATTAAACTTTGAGAACATCCACAAATAATAGGAGAAAATACAAAGACTATAGACACCTCTTTGGAAGCAAGTGCGCAGTATTATGCTCTGACCTGCTGCACTTATAGCCCAGTTCTGTGAAGAATCTGTCATTGAAAGCTAAAGATCTACTAGGCTTTCTCCCTCAGTCTGATTGAAAACATGAGGGAAGTAATTGGTAAAATGGTAACATCCAAACTAATCATCTCTTCTTGAGGCTCACTTGTGCAGCAAAACCTGTGTGACTCAGGCTGATGCATGTGAGATGTAGATGACCTGTAACTTCTTCTCCGACTCAAACCACTTGCATTTTGTGGACTTCACTAAACTCACTCCTTACTCAATTTCTGTGAATCTTTGTTTTTAAACTCTTTTAGGTATGGACGGATTTCCCCCCCATCAGAACTGTTTTTAATATAAGAGAGAATCCAATCAAAGTGAGGTCTGCTGGGTGTCATTAAAAGTATATTTAAGAATAGAAATAAGGTTTTGCCAGACCTGTCCACTGCAGATTTTCTTGCACCTTCTTTTGAAATATCCAGGATGGTCTGGATAGATCTAGTCTAAACAACATCACGATTTTATACTGTTGGTACTCCAAATTATGGAATTACCTCCAAAAGTTGGACTCCAAACCCTGCAGGAGGGTCTGGATCAGTTAATCCCAATTCTGAGTCAAACGTATCTAACAAGACCGTTTGGGAGCTTGCCATAATCCAGGGCTGTGGTGCAAAAATCCTGTACAGTTGCCTTGTATTTGACGGTAGCAATGCTGAGGACCGAAAAAATGGCCAGGACAGCAGCCACAGAAACTATATGATTGTTCTTAACATATGCACATACACATGACTTTAAGTAAATGCCTGCAAACCTATGGCTAACTTCAGCCTTATTTTTCAATCCAAACATTAACCATTTTCAATTATGGTGTAGTTTCTGCAGATCTCAATAAACTTAATTTTTCACACAGTCTGGGTATAAAACCCAAACAAGTTTTCAAGCTGCTGGACTGGAAGTGATTCAAATTACAGCGTAAGAAACGCAATTAGGCTTGAATTCCTGCAGGAGCTTGGGGCAGACATCCTTTTACATTGGCTCTCAGCAAATACCCAAGCATTCCTTTTTTAGCAGAAATACACATAAGAAATTAGTTTCAAGATCTCATGGGTACATATTTGAGGCTCCAAAGACTATATCTGTACACACACAAGTATGTTATTCATGCCAGAACTGCTCATCCAATCAAGGAACGGAAATGCTACTACTGTTTGTGGTTCATTTACCCAAATGCTCCCAAATACCACAATGGAAATTTAGAATAGTTGGGACCACTATGACAGTGAAAATATTCAAAAAATGCATGATAAAAATTCTAACATTACACTAAAAATCCTGTGCTGCTCTCAGAGGGGAAGAAAAAAACCAGAAAAGCCTGTATCAAATGGGTTCCAAAACACCTGGAACTGTTACTGGCCAAAAAACCCCAGGTTTTGGATAAGAAGTGGATGAGGATGTGTAAAAAATAGAGTTTTGCTAATTCATTATTGAGAATATTATTTAAGTCTTGTATTAAATTACACTTCAACTTCAATTAGCGAAAAAAAAATTGCTACAATATGGAGTAAAAGGCAGTATTTTGTTTAAAGTTTCTCTTTTATTTATGGTTAGGAAAACATGAGGAGGCTCAGCTCTCCAAACAAGCCTCTGGAAAAAAAGAAACCATGAATCATGAGCTCGCCCTAGTGTTTTAAAGTAAGACTGCAGTGAGGAACTAAAAAATCCTTCATGTTATAATTAGCATTTTCATAAATCATTTTACTTCTCTACCTTTTCCATAATAAAGCCAAATATTATTTACCTAAACTCCGATTTCTTTTGTTAGTATTTAACAAATGCTTACTCATCCGGATCTCCCATTTTACAACAAACTGAACATTCTCAAATGTTTTGATGTGCATTTTGAAGTCAGTTGTTCAATTAAGGTCAAAGCAGTAAATTACTGTTTATTTTGCAGACTATAAGTATTGCAGCATTTATCATGGAGAATCCCTAGCAAATTGTTAGTTAAGATTTTACTCTATAGCTTCCGCATAAGACACAAGACAGAAGAAAGGAGAGGGAAAAAGAGCAATAGCTAAAAATCTGAAGCATTTCATGTGGGATTTACAAGAAATTCCCAATTCATTCATGACCTGGTTTTCAGTCCATTTACATAAACACAGTCTGCATGCAGCTACATGCTGTCTTTCTAATTTTTCCTCCTCTTCCTGCCTTTTTTATTTTTAATTCCAAATAAAACAATACATTTCAAGCATACAGTTTGATGCCATTAATGATGATGCACTCCGGCTTAGAGGAAAAAAAAAACAGACACAGGGTTTTTGCAAAGCAATACTCATCACCTGTAAATTGGCAAAACGACCCTCTTCAGTCTGCCTACGAACAGGAGGACAGAAAGTACCATGAGGAGTGGGATGGCATACACTTCAATTTCAAAAGAAGAGTGCAGTGGGCTGCAAATTGTGGGAGAAAAGGAAAGGAAGGAGACGTCAAGCCTTTGAAAACTACAAAACAAGCCTTTGAAAACTATGGTAGGAAAAGCTTTTCAAGGACAGATGCAAAACCTTCTGCAGTTTGCTCAGTGCTAAGAAAAAAACCAGTGAGCACGTTGCCCACAGCAGGTGAATTCCTTAATAGTTAGAAGCTGGTTGCACATCTTAGGGGAAGAAAAGAGTGTTTTGCAGCATGCAGAGCATTGTTCTCAAACAGCCAACCTGCAGAGATGGGGGGGAGAAACATTGTAATTTCCCTGAGACAGAACTGTGCTCCAAAGACATGCAGTTACTTATGATATTATCCCTTAAAAAAAGGGACAATAGGATGACACCAAGAAGAAAACTGCTTGACTGTGCCAATGTGTCACTGACACTGTGTATAAAAGAAACAGAATAGCAACGATTTGGTATGAGATGATGGTGATCAGTTCATACCTGAAGTCAAAAACCACTGCAAACACATGACAGGAGGAAAAGCTTGAGACAGACTGAGAAATTTGAGGGCAAAACTAAAGGAAGTAGAGTACTTCTGTTTGTTCTTAACAGCTTTAAAGATCTCTGAAAGGATGCTATGGTATCCTCCTGGTTGCTCCATCTTCTTCTTAACCCCTTCCTCAAATCCCTTTCCAAAGAAAAAAAAAGAAAAAAAAAAAGGAAAA
Source organism: Fulmarus glacialis (assembly GCF_000690835.1). Taxonomy (NCBI): domain Eukaryota; kingdom Metazoa; phylum Chordata; class Aves; order Procellariiformes; family Procellariidae; genus Fulmarus; species Fulmarus glacialis. The sequence continues at coordinate 20,926 of NW_009231264.1, read as the reverse complement.
AAGAAAAAAGAAAAAAACAAAAGAAAAAAACAAAAGAAAAAAAAAAGGAAGGGGATCTCAGTCTCAAGTCAAAACCCCTTACTTCAATCTCAATCAGAACAACTGGGTTCTGCAAGAAGTGACTGCTTGAGGATAAAGGTTTTACAGAGGAGATACAAGACCAAGGCTAGTCTGGAGAGGAAGCCCTGCAGAATCAATAAAAGCAAGCAAAAGCGTGATGGAGTCAAGGCAACAATTTATTTTGCTGACAATAATATGCACAGAAAAATGAAACATCTCCTGTATTCTTTTGATTCATATTCTTGCATTAAACACATGTTGTATCTGAAGGAAAAAAATCTTAAAAAAGGATGTTTGAAAACCAACTTGACAGTCAGAGCATGTATTTTGTTCCTATAATTTTACTCTGCATTTTGTTTATCTCTCAGTCTATGTGCCAAAGCATATTATTGTTTACTACTGGTCTTGAGTTAATTATTTTCCTGACAACAGTGGCAATTCCTATTGAAATAACAAATATGCTCTTGATTTTCCACACAGACATATTGCTGTTACTAGAGATAATTCAGAAGCAGTGAAATCTTCCCACAAAGTTTATCAGTTTCTCTGGATCTTTGAGAGACTGCACATTCTAGAAAAAAAATTATCAACCTAACTTACAGTGCTTCTGTTGAGGTCTGCAAGTAGATGACTGGGCACTGGCTTGAGGTTTAGTTAACTGAACAGACCCTGAAAAACTATTGGACGCAACATTAGAAACCACTGAACATAAATAACAGAATGGAAAGCTGAAGAAAATTATACATAGCACTATGAAGGATGGCTGGATTTCACACATGATGAAGGGGGAGTTATGTCAGAGATGGCCAAATTCCAAAGGTAATCAGAGGGACCATTTGGGGACTGGGATCTTACAAAGCCAACAGGACCCAGGTAATGTCATATCACATAAGGCCCAGATGACCTAGGTAACAGTATGAGAAATACCAAATTTGGATGCAAATATAGTAAAACCATGACCAATGGGGAAAAGGTAATTAAGGATGGGTTGTTCATTTAGGAGGACATAGGAGTGGAGAAAGGAAAAAATCAAAGTGCATGGGGGAAGGAAAAGCATGGGAAAATAGAGAAGGGGGAATAAATGGGGTTAGCCATGTGTAAGCAGGTCAGTACCCTTGTCTGACTGACCCTGCACCTGACCACTGCAGTCTATCTCCTTGTTAAATCCTAATCTTAACTATTTTATGTGAGCTCTCACTCTGTTCTCTGTGTCTGAGGGTGATGTAAGTGTCAGCAACTGAAGAGCAGACTGTCAGCCACAGGGGTCTGCAGGTCTTGGTGCAAGCAGCTGGAGGCACCAGGGCTGTCGGTGCTTCACCAGGGACTGTCAATTCTGTGTGCATGTTGAGTGAGATTGGCTAACAAACTTCAAGCTTGACTAGCTGGTGAGTAAGACAAGATCCACATCTGGCAAAGCCCAAGGTCTCAGCTGACAACTTGTTAAGGTCCTTGGGAAAAGCCCAGGCATGAATATTAGGTGAAAGAGCCTGTGGTAATATTTGAGAGATCTGCCAAAGTGGTGTGCTTGTGAATCTAGAGAGGCAAGGCATATAAATGTCTTTTCACTAGTGGACTTCAATCCAGATCTGATGGAGAAAGGTAAAAGCACTGGGCCATCTACGTTCACGTCCATATGAGCGCTGTTGGTGTTCCTGCGGGTGCCGTCAGGAGCTCACATATACTGTCTTAGGGTACCCTAAGATGCTCTGTGCTTATCACCTTCTATCAGCTGCCCTCTTCCACTGCCATTCTTCTCCTGATGGAATCCCAGAAGAGGAAATCCCTTATGAATACCTGAGTATGCCTTGGCAGGAAGAGCACCCTCACTGCTGCTTGTTGCTTAATCCAGGAAGAATGTATAGATTTGTTCAGCAGATCTGGTGCCCTCTGTATAGCAGAGTGATTTGAGTTCAGAATGGCACATCGGACACAGCAGCCCCTTAACTCCTGTCCAGAAACAGGCATCAGCAGCTTCACTTATTGCACTATATGAACTGCTAGGAGAGACGAGATGCCCGTTCCTTTTGGACAGAAAGAGTAGCCCTATTCTGATTATTTGACTTTTGGGATGGTGGCAGGTGGACTCAGCAAAGGCAGAATGGTCATTACCAAAACATTTCTGTGCAGGGAAAGTAGCAACAGTTCCTATGAAGGGTAGAGAAAGCACAGAGAGTCTTGCAAAGGGGTGGGAAAGACGCATTTATTGAGAGTGCAGCAGCCACCTAGATGAATATCCCCTCATATGGACCAGAGGAATTGCTATCTTTATGTGTTGTTTACATAGCCAAGGAAAACGGGCAATGTTTTAACATAATGCACTTTGTAACGGGCACTCGCAATCACTGCACAAGAGCTTCATACTTTCAGGATCCTAAGCAAGCCATCTAAGTTACCACAGTATCAAGCCAATGGAGCTTGTTTCCATGGTAGTATGGGCTCAGGAGTACTTCTATGCGCACACAACTGCTCCAGCAAACAAAGAATGCATATCACAAAGAGGAAAAAAAGGTTTGGTTGAAGTATAGTCATCTAAAATAGATGGCAGTGAAGAGAGGCTGGCTGATATGAAAAGCATCCATCCATGGCCTCTGTGTTCTCTCTCTTCTCCTGCTTCATAAACTGTAGGACAACAAAGTTCTGTAAGAATCTCAGCAGACATCAGGACAGTTATCCAGTAAGACAGGATAAATAAAAAGGGAAGAATACAAGAAAAATAGCCTACCAGCTACCATGTAGGAGTTGCACAAAGAATGAGCAACAAAACCTACTGTTATCAGATGCTGCATGAATGCTCCAAGTACAGTCCCGCTGTTAAGCTGTATTGCTTCCATATTTCCAACAGGATAATGACGAACATCTGTTTATAACTATTTTCCAAGCATTAAAGTAAGACTACTGTCTGACTTCTGCTGCTTAACATCTTGCATTAGCAAATAATCCCAGAGATTTTACCTAAATTAGTTTTTAACTATTTAAAATGCAATATTCACAGGAGTATGACAACCTGATATTAGGAAACTAATAGCAGCATCGTACCCAAAAGATACACGTCATTACACACAGGTGTAAACAGTGAAGTACGCTTCAGAATATCCAGCAGTCTCTTAACAACAGGGCTGATGAAGAACAAGGCATCCATCACATTCCTATATGAAATATTAAAACAATATTAAAAATTACACATCTGCTTACTCTCAAGGCCTCAGACGCAATTATAAAACTCAGTGGTAGAAAAGTACATATTGTTTGCTTTCATTAGTGTGCTTCTAAGAAATTTAATTCTTACCTGTGTTTCATACCTTTTCTATAACAGAAAGCTGAGGTTCCCATAAACCAGTACTCCTTTTTCAGAGAAGCAAGACAAAAAGATGGATGAAGTTCCAGACTGAAACAATGCCATAACTCACACTTCATGAGTTATACAAAGGATTACACTACTGTATTTCAAACTGTGTCTGGCATCTCTGTGATTACTTGCTCTATGTTTGTAACTCTGAAATATGTAGAACTGCACAGACATTTAGAGAAACAGCCAAAGCTACCATGCAGTATAGAAATAAAGGCTTTTTTGAAGCCCTACCCTTTGTTCCCAGTCCTTAAATTGATGAGGAGTGAAGAAAAAGCTGAAAAAAAAGCACAGTGCCATGCCTTTTCTTTTTACAAAATGAAACAGCTTTTCAATCCCACATCAAAGAAGTTCTTAAGAAAGTATTAGCCAAACCACATTGGAGGAATCCAAACCATCTCCAACAAGTAATTAAAAAAAATCTTTTGATTTAATATACTTGTTAAACAATACATAGCAAGATAAACAGAATCCACTCGTGGACCAGGCAGATTCTGCTGGTTTCAGTCAACAAAACAGCAGAAAGCTACCGTGATACTGAAGTGTTCAGAGGGTGGTATTTTAGTATGTTTTTTCTTAAGAGTACATTCTTCCTGTATCATTTTTGACAGGCTAATTTTTGCAACACTGATTTACAGCAGTAGTCCTGAGCAGAAAAGCAGTGTAACAGCTTTTAAGCATCAGCATTTAACATCTCATCCTTGAAAAGCTTTTCAAAATTTCTTGCTGTTATTGTTTTACTCTTCCAGTAATTTCTACCTTTGATTCCTAACAGTTAAATGAAGATAGTTCCGATAAACAAGATGATACTTGTTTCAAGTCTCCTCTTTAAATGACAGATACTTAGTTATCTGGAGGGAGATGACAGAGCAGGCTCCCATCAGACCTGTCACTTAACTTACACCTACAAATATAAAACGGCCAGGGTATGCAACTGGTCTAGCAGGGACTAACTGGTTAGCATAGCAGGCGGCCCAGAGGTGCAGGCAGTCCTTACCCAGGAAGGTAAGTCAGTGCAATGGTGATGTTCTACATGAATGGAAGAGATCTTGACCTAGATGGGAGCCCATGGGGAAAGATGTGGCTGCATGGAGCACCGGGTCCCCCTTCCAGAGTCCAGGGCTGGGACTGCAGCAGCCTCAATAAGGCAGGTGTGCTCTGGTCAAATTACTGAATCTGGAGACCTGGTGCGAAATGAAATGCTTGATATCTAATGACCACCCCAATAGCAACAGACATCCAAAAGACCCAGTGAAAACAGGGTCTTTCAACAATGGGATGACCAATGCTAAGGGTAACAAGGGTAACAGAGCCACACGTATGGGTGGGTGTGTTCCAAGATATTTAAAGAATTATATATGTTTGTAGTGTATCAGCATGAAGATGTTATAGGAAAAGAGAAGCACGGAAGAATCCTTGAGGTTAGGTATCCCATATCTAATTCCAGTTTAGCACTGGAACTGGACACTACTGACCCCCATCAGGGCAATGACAGCAACCATGAAATGCTGAGCACAGAAACTGTAAATTTTGGACTGGTAGCAATAAGAGGAGTTAAATTACCTACATACAGAATGGATCGGTGATTCATCAGGATGAGATGCAGAAACAAAACTCCTAGAAGAACCTGCATAGGAATCCACATGAGAGATGCTATATTTGGATTTAGACTCAAGTGGTGCTTGGGAACCAGTTCAAGTGGAATCACTGGAAGAACTGTTCTTTAGCGGTGATCACAACACAATTAGGTTACTATAGAAAAGAGCAACTGAGTGAAGAAAGCACCAGATTAAAAATGTGAAGAAATGGAACAATGTAAAAACAAGGCTATTAGTCAAGAAAAAGATGAAAAGAACAGCCCCAAAAGCAGGAACAATCACATCTATAAACAATCTAAAAACTATACAGAATACTGGATTAGAAGCCGAGATAAAACATGGATCAAAAGGGAAAAAAGGAGAAAAAAAAAACCCAATTAATTCTTGCTTGGCTCAATAGGGAGTTAAGAAGGCTGTCAGAAGGAAAAGGTCAGAATTTAAAGAAATGGAAAGCTTGCCCACATGCAGAGAACAAAAAAGCCATACAACGTGGCAGGTCAAATGTAAACAAGAAATTAAGAGGATGGAAATTAATTTGAACAGCACCTTACAATGGATACTCAACTTCATAGCAAAAAGTTCTCTGAAAACATTAAAAGCAGGAGGCCAGCTAAAGAATCAACAGAACTGCTTGATGACGAAAGTGTAATAGGAGTACTCGGGGGTAGGCAAAACCACTCAGTGAATTTCTTGCACTGGTCTCTTCTGATGAAGACCTTGGGAAGATTCCCACATCTCCGACATGCTTTATAGTGAATCAACTTCAATACACAAGAAATATTGGACCAAACCAATAATGCTAATAAAACATGAGAACTGGGTAGTGTTCTCTCAAATGTGAATCTGCAAAACTGCTGGCAAAGGCATGCTACTACCCTTACAAACAGCTGCCCTACCAGAGTCCTGCAGCACTGCTAACACAATTCCCATCTACAAGGGGTCCAGAAGATACCTTAGAATTATGGGCTTATGAGTGACCTCCTTGGCAGTGACAGAGTCCGTAATAAATTTTGAGCACATGCACAAATACACTCTATTTGGAAAGAATTGGTACAGATTTGTAAAGGGAATATCCAGCCTCACTAGGCTGCTGGTCCTGTATGAGTGTTACCAGACAGTATTTGGGTAAAGGGAATCCCGTGGACATGATATATTTGTATTTTGAAGTAACTTCTCATTAATAAGCTATGTTGCTTTAGGGTTGGAAAGAAGATATCACATCCAAGACATGACCAAAGAGGACCCATGCTCAGAAACATGCTAACGCCACCTCCAGGTGACGATCACAGTGCAACACTGTGCTTCCTACAGCAACCACCCCGGGGACATTTCAAAAACCTTTCAAGTTTCCTTGTGCAAGACTGTTTCCTACTATGTATTTTAATACTTTTCCAGCTTATCAGCAGTAATTTCCTATATTCCTGTTCACAGCAGCTCTAGAATAGAATACAGTCAACACAAACTACTTTACATTTTTAAATAAAATGTACAATTGCATAAGTGAAATGAAATTATTTCTAATGAATATCTGCACTAACGAGCCAAGTTCAAGCTAAATGCATGATTTTGCTCAAACACAAATTCTGTAAATTGAAGTGGGTGTCATAGCCTTCAAGAGCTTAAGCACTGCTTTAAAAGAATCTGTCAATTATTTAATAGAAATCCTTTCCTAGTACAATATTGCTGATCTATGTCTCACATCCAAGGTTAATTTAATGCTTAAAATGTAGCATTTCAAGTAGTGTTGCATGAAATAATTTATCTTGGAAAAGATGTAGAGAACAAGGAAAGACAATTATTCATGTGAGTAAGAGAACATGAATCACAAAGGAGAGAAAATTATATCTATATAATGCAGACATGCAAAGATCAATCCATTATTCTAGGCGACACAAAGAAAGGAGGTTTTTTTTTTTTTTTTAAGCAGAGAGGAATCTGGTTCAACACAGATTCTGGTCAAGTCAGTCAAGGTGCTACCATGCCATCCAGAAAACTCCTTTAAACCCACTCAGCTATCTGTACTGTCAATACACACTCTTCCTTCCAAAGGTCTCAAATGATCGAGAACACACACAAACACTTGGTAGTTCCACAGAGGAACCCGCACCTGTGACATTTAGACAAAGGTTAGTCCCAAGGCAAAACCAAAGAGGGTAAGTATCAGGGACAGTACCTCCTTTCTCATTAGGAAGAGGACCAGACATCTGACTTTTTCTTTATCAGTGAGCCTAGACGATGATTAAAAAAAAGGAAAAAAAAAAAACAAAACCTGAGACCTCCCATGAAGTCTCAAAGGCCAGTTTCATCCTGTTTCCAAGGTCATTTCAGTAAGTGGCCAGGAATCAAACCACTCCTCTAGAGCAGGCTGGTATAGCTGTCCACATTATTTTGACCAGGACTCCAAATCATTTCAGAGCCCCTACCTTGCGTTCCGGCACCTTAATGTGGAGAACCCCAGAGCCAGATGACAAGATAAAGAACCACCTCCCTCTTCAGGGAGATCTGCTGCTTCCCCTAGGCTTGGATCAGGGATGCTGAGGAGAGACTGCCAAGACTCATCCAGCCCTTGGACACTTGTTGCTCACTCACATGGGCAGCAATGATACAGTCAAGGGAGACCATGAGCACATCAAAACAAAAGATCTGAATGACTAGAGCTCTGTGATAGATTACAGGTTACAATGGAGGAATTTAGAAACACTGCCAAAGCATATAGAGATGGTGTTAGAAAAGCCAGAGCCCACCTACAGTTCTTTTCTTGTAGAAAAGCCAGAGCTCACCTACAGTTCTTTCTTGTAGGAGACTTTAAGAGCTGACACCATCCTGGGCTGTATTAAAAGGAGCATGGCCTGTTAATTGAGGAAAATTGACTGAGGGAAATCATTAACCCCCTTGGCTCTGTACTCATTAGATCACATCTACATGATTTATAGACATGAAATGTCACATACATTTCTGGGACCCCTGGTACAAGGAAGACATTGATCAACTGGATTGAGTTCAGTAGAGGGTCGCCAAGATGGTCAGGGGCTGGAGCACATGTCCTGTAAGAAGCGGCTGAGGGAACAGGGCTTGTTCAGCCTCGAGAAGAGAAAGCTGCAGGGAGGAAGAGATCTGTTAGGTTGTGTGAGAAAAGGTTCATCTTCACAGACACAAAGAAGCACAGAGAGATAGTGGTAAATGGGAGAACCCGAATAATACCCTGCCCTGACTATTCTGGGCTATCACAGAAGTCATCAGCTTGAAGGAGCACAGAAGAACAACAGGCAAGGGAATTCCAGTAACTTATCCAGACAAAAAGAGCCCCTGCTGCAGCTCATCCCAGGGCTGTCACAGGAGAGCCATCAATGAGACAATGAAAATGCTCTCCAACCCATCTTTCAGACTGAGGGGGATGCAGGGAAGAGCATTACAGGGTTGTTCAGAACTTACTAGGGATGTTTAGGGAAGGAACCAAAGGCAGGGGAAGGTAGGGATCAAGGTCATTTGGGAAAGATTAGATACATGAAAATAGAAAGGTAAGGAGTTAAAAGGGGCTGGATGTGTGTTAGCCAGGGCTGGTCAGTACATTTGTCTTTCTGCACCTAGCCAGTGCAGTGTGTTCTGTCTCCTCATCAAACTTTAGTTCTAACTACTGTCCTGGGTAAGTGTCTCTCTATTCTGCAGCTATGTCTGACTCAGGAGGTCTGAGTCATCTGTGTCTTTCTCATGCTTTTAACTCATTTTTTCCCCACACCTCTGATTGAGCTAAGGGCTGAAAGAAAGACAGGCAACAGAAAAAGAAACAACAGTTGACCTAAAAAATGCTTTGGCAACAAGGAGCTCAACCAGCTTTCTTGTTTAGCACCACAAACACCAGTCAATTCCTTTCCTGTACAAATCAGTCACTCTCCAAAACCCTTATTTACAAAAATGCCTTTTGTTCACAAAAAGTTTATGCAATTCACATTTAGAAAATCTTTATACATTTTACTTTCTCCTTTAACATACAATGAAATGTTCTGCATTTTTACAAAAAACACAGGAACATTAGACAAGTAAAGGTCATTTTAAACAGCATATAGAACATCAGGCTTAAGTGCAGTTACGTTCTCCACAGCACAGAGCAGAGAACAACGGGAGTCAACAAACTGCAGTACATACATAATTATGTGCAATTATACAAGCAATACATAACTTGTTCTAATTACTTTGCATTGATATCAGACTATTGTATTCCAAATTCTGTACCAAAAAGATGTCAGCTAACTCCAGGTGCCTTTTAAAAGCCAGATCTATTCTACTCATTGTGCACTACTCACTCTGGAAAATAATGGTATTTACAGACACCACAACCTTCAAAGAATATTTTAAGAAGTCTTTCCAGACCTCACATTTGTTGGACTGCTGAAACTGTCACTCTCATTACTGACAGTATTCCCCTTAGCCCCTAACCAGAAGAATGTTTCTAAACTGCATACATTCAGTAGCTAGTGGTGCTGAACTAACCAAATTAAACTACACGCCATGCTACCCCAGCTGCTACTGAACAGTCGGTGAGCTCAAAGTGTCTGCCATGATTGTCACCGACTGGGATCCTGGAGCTGGGATAGTGGTATTTGTGAGTTTGATGACTAATTAAAAACAGAAGCCTACAAGGCAGCCCCAGTTACTGTTGATTAACAGACCTTTACAGACAGGAGTGCCATTTCCCCAGAGTGTGACCATTCAGCAGCCCTTTGCTCAGAGACTAAGGATATGTGGGAAAGTTGCAGTTAACAGCCTCAGGAATCCCTCTGCAGCAGCTGTGGAGATGATGCGAAACTGGAGCAGGTGGGATGCAGCTGATGGCTTAAGAAAGAAGTAAAGTGCACAGGCAGAAAGGTCAGAGCTCAGCTAAACCACTGGAAGCTGGTGCCCCATCTATGGGTTACATAGCATTCTGCTGCCGAATTGGACCTGGCAGCATCATCACTGACCTGGCAGCTGATGATGATAATCAAGTCTATGGGACTATACAGATGAGGTGGCCAGGCACCCCTATACCTCAACAGCATCACACCCTGGCAAACACTGTCACTCAATGCAACCAAAAATCATTCTGAAGACCTTGGGGAAAGGGAATCTCAAGGAATGGGAATCTCAGCTCCAAGAAACTATGCAGTTAGTTAACAACAAAGCCTGTAGTCCACCATAGTACCTCTGCAGAAAATCAAACACCCTAGACTCAACTAGGTCATACACTACCAGCCAGCCCCGGGTGTGCTTGGACCAAGAGCTGAGGCTGCATCTCTCCATCTGCAGCAGTAGAAAACCCTAAGGAGAGAGTCCCTATAACCTGAGGATCAAGATTTACCTACTGGGTGGCATCTGACAACAATGAAATGAATACCTTTACACATTACAAATAGAATGTTTAGCCTGGAGAAGAGGAGGCTAGGGGAGACCTCATCGTGCTCTACAACTACCTGAAAGGAGGTTGTAGCAAGGTGGGGGTTTGTCTCTTCTCCCAAGTAACAAGCGATAGGACGAGAGGAAATGGCCTCAAGTTGCGCCAGGGGACATTTAGATTGGACATTAGGAGAAATTTCATTAATACAGCATTTGGGAACAGGACTTCCCAATGTCTGGAGTATCCGTCTATAAATAGCGCATTTTCCAGATAAATCTGCCCTGCTCGGGCAATGTGGGACTGCACCCTTCTGGTGATGTCACCACCCCCTACCCATGATGTGGTAACCCCTGACACTCAGCTCACCTTCCTATGTAAAGCAGATCTGCCCTTGCTGCTCTCTGACGTTGGGAAAATGGCTAACATCATCAGAGGCTTCTAATGAAACATTCTCCCATCTATGCTCATGCTGAGCATAAGATACACATCACTAGCAGGTGCCCTCCTACTCCTATCACTGCTGATCAAGAGGAACCCAAAAGACAGTGAGGGCTTGACAGCCAGTGTCCCATGTCCCTCCATGTTGCCCAGAAGAGATCCTGCCCAGACCACTTGAACATACAAGTTTTGATGCTTCTGAGTATGTGGGTAACAAGGTCACTAGCAGAAAAAGTATGTAACGCAAGAAAGATTTTGCATAGTATAAAAATCCCCTTCCACATGATTTCACATTGAATTTTCTTACATTAATTTTCCATAGAAATAGCACATCCCCTTTCTCACTGCCTGATGCAAACTTATTCAGCTGAGGGACCCCATGACCTCAAGGGTGCTTGCCTTGGGCTGCAGGGAGGTGGAGCATGTCATTGGCACCTAATTTTGCAGTGGGGCTATGTTGGGAGATTTGCCACATGCCAACGCAGCAAATGCTTTAGACCTAACTGAGCCTGCTGAGTACTTCTCAATACATGTGGATACCCGGGAGACATTGTCCCATGTGCTCAACAACTACCCGTGTAACAGTTATGTTCACTGGGTACTATAACCACTGCAGTGGACACACTAAGAATGAGACACTTAATGTAGATTAGTGATAAAGGTAAAACTCATAAAATCAGTATTACAAGAAGGATGTTACAGAAACTATGTTGCAGAAGCCCACTATTCTTTGGCATAACTTAATAGTAAACTCTCACCAGCGTTGAAATGCAGTTTCCTGATTTCTTTCTGTTTGTATCCCATCCAAGATTGCTTTCTGTGTCCTTGCGAGACCTTGCATCACAGCGCATGTGAATACCCACTGTTAGGATTACCCTAAGAGCTACTTCAGGGAAAATCAATCCCTGCATCAACCACCTCATGTAATCTCTTTGTCAGGTTATAATCAACCTACTTTCACTAGTAAGCGTTAAATGAAACCTCGAGAACACTGTTACTGCAACAGTAACAGTAACAACCAGATAGTACAGAGGGTACCAAAGTCACCCTCTCTGTATAAAAGCCGGTAGCTGCATCAACAAGAGCTTTTCTCAGTGCTGCAGTATCGACCCACGGGCGCCAGAGTGCATTCCTGGCACTCACATTTCAGCTTGGGAAAATTAACTTCTAAGAGCTGTTAACAGAGGTATCAAAAGCTGGTTACAGGTAAACAGTGCTGCACTTTTTGTAAATGCGTACCAGCATCCATCTTTTCTAAGAGAAATGGAGGGTAAAAGACTGTTAGACATTCAGAAGTAAAAGCTCTTAAGACCTGAGCTTTGTCATTGCATTTTATTACACTATCTTTGTATTTCATTATCTGCACCTAGATTTTCCCCCTGCACGCTACCCAGACTCTTGATGTAACTTTCCCCACAGGCTTCCTGCAGCTTCCCACTGCACTAACACCTGCAGGACTTCCTTCTGCAGTCTGTTATCCTGATCTGATCAACACAGGTTCCCTACCTCTCTCCGCCCCCTCTCCCAGGAATTAGAGAGTTCTTCCTGCTCTACAGAACCAGGTCCGTGTGGAATCAGCTTGTGAGCATAAATTCTGTCATTTTTGCAGAGAACATTTAATTCCAAGTAGCTGAAAATATTGTGTGCAATGTCTTTAAACGGTGCTATGCACTTCACAGCCAGAGCTGTGCTGCAGTCACTGAGCAGTGACTACATTACACTATCCCCATTCCTTCAGACATTTCAGTGATCAGTGTATTGGGTTTACGTGGCAAAGTTTTGGTAGCAGGAGGGTGGAGAGTGGCTGCAGGGATGGCCTCTGTGAGAAGAGATCAGGGGCTGCCCCCATGCTGGACAGTGCTGGTTCCAGACAGCTCCACAATGGGCTGACTGCAGGACACAGCTGAGCCCACCAGTGAAGCTGGTGGTGCCTCTGTGAAAGCATATTTAAGAAAGGATAAAATGTTGTGCAGCAGAATGTGAGGGGTAAGGAAAAAAAGTGTGAGAAACAACCCTCCGGACACCAAGGTCAGTGAAGAAGGAGGGGTAGGAGGTGCTCCAGGCACCAGAGCAGAGGTTCCCCTGCAGCCCATGGAGGAGATCACAGTGAAGCAGGCACTCCCTGCAGTCCACGGAGACGACCATGCCAGAGCAGATATCCACACTGCAGCCCGTGGAGAACCCCGTGCTGGAGCAAGGCAAAGGTGTGAAGAGGAAGGAGCGGCAGAGAGAAGCTGTTATGGACTGACTGCAACCCCTATTCCCCATCCCTGCCACGTCACTCGATGGAGAGGACTTAGTCAAGAATGAAGGAGTGAAGTTGAGCCCGAGAAGAAGAGGGGTGGGGAGAACATGTTTTCATTTTTCTCACCATCGTGCTCTATTTTTTAAATTGAAAATAAATTAAATTAAATTTCCCCAAGTTGAATCTGTTTTGCCCATGATGGTAGTCGGTGTGTGATCTCCCTGTCTTTAATCTAGACCCACAGGATAGCATCTTTACTGCTAAATTGTTGTTACCAAAATCACATTCCACTTTCATTTTGGAATATAGTTTCCTGGAATGAAGAGGGAGACAGGGGCACGTATACCATAGCAAGCATTCTTTTGCGTGCCGCATCACGTTCCAGGACAACGTAAAATGCCAGTGAATTAATGCACGGCAGATAGCCAGTACTGACAACATTAACGAACAGCCAGGCCCTTTGCATGTCCTATCCTCTGAATGGGTGGCAAATTACCTCCCCGATATCCTGAAGGCACATGATAGTTAAGGTCCACTGCAAGGCTATCTTCATTTCCCCAGATGTCCCCAAAAGACATATGGAGAAACTAACCAAAACTTTTGCAAAATGCCATTTCCTCAAGCTGTCCAAGAGCTTATCAGAGTTCAATACCTTCTGACCAGGTTCTTTTAGATATTCCACACATGGAGAGTATAATGTTTTATATCAAATGTACTTATTTGAAGATATTTGATGTTACATGAGATTTCTGATTTAGCAGAGCGATATAAAATATACTAACAAAACAATACAAACGTAAGTTACACTTAGCAAAACACAGCAACTGCAACATGCAGTTCAATCACAATACCAGTATGATCCACATTACTGGTCTCTATAATATGTTCATTGTTATGACACTGGGCAACCCCGGTAACCGGGAAGAAATACATGGGTTGAAGCCAGGCCAAGCCCGTTGCTCTCTTCAAAATGCTTTTGCTAGTTGTTTATAGTTTTTATACTCTCTTTTGGGCTAAGCCATGTATACACTCTCCCCCATGCTGGTCTGTCTAACTCAGGGAGACATTCACACTCTTTTAATGAACTCAGGGAGAAATATTTACACCACCAGTTGATCCACTCAACTGTTGATAGCTGTTTATCTAAAACAAGGCCATCCTCGCTTCTTTGCATTATTCTCTAAGCTTCCTGGGCACACCACTCTTGCCCATCTCCGCCGACCATTCTTCCATTGTAGGGGTTTATTCAGTAAGTCACGTCCCACCCTTTGTCAGTCCCAGAGCTGACATGCACGTGCAGCAGACTTAAGCTTGAGATTTCAGCTTAAAGGGTGAAAAGGATACCCTACAAAATTATACAAAAAACAGTTCTTGCAGGTATACCATTTGATACCTCTGGACATGAAGCTATCCCATAGGCAAGCAAAACACCAGGTCTAGAAGTAGCTAAAAATAGGTCACCTGACTGGATGGATACAGGATTTCAAGAAAAGCAAAGCAGGGAAGAGGCAGGAGAACTGTGCTGTATGCAAAGCCTGAATGCACAGAGATCTACTCTGCAAAAAATGATGGGCCAGTCAAGAGCTTATGGGTCAGAACCAAAAGAAAGGTCAACAAAAGAGCCACTGCTGTGAGGATCTGCCACAATCTGTTCCATTCAGAAGAAATGACTTCTTCAGAGAACTGGAAGAAGCATCACTATCACCAGGTCCTGCTTCTCATGCAGGACTTTAAGCACCTCAACATCTCATAGAAGAGAAACGTGGCCTGGACCAACCAACCCAGGAGACTTCTAGAGTGTGTTGACAATAATGTTTTGATGTTGTGCTGGATAGACAAGTTGATGAAAAGGGGTGCTCTGCTTGATCTGCTACACATGGATATGGAAAAACTTGTGGGTGACATGAAGGTCAAATGCAAAGTCCTGCAATAAGAAAGAAATAAACCCATTCAAAAACCCAGCCTAAGTGTTGGTTGTGCAAGAAAGCAACTTCACAGAAAAGGATCTTGGGGAGCAGGTAGACAAGCTGAAAATGAATCAGTAGGATGCACTTGCAGCAAAGGCACCTAAGCATGTACTGGAATGCACTAGTAAAAGCACAAATGCCCCTCTGTGAAGCACTCCTGAGGTTGCGTATGGAATACCATGTTTTATTTTGCTTCCCCCACTACTCAGTTTAACAGAGAGATGAATGAAGTGAACCAAGCACAGCAACGTACCAGTAAGGCAACTAAGGGGCTGAAGCACATGAGACACAAGAAGCAACTGAGAGGGCAGTGTCTGCTCAGCCTTAAGAGAAAATGACCAGCTGAGGGTCTAGATGCTACATACAACTATTGAATGGGGGTTAAAGAAAAGATGGAGCCAGATTCATCTCAGAGGGCACATTAAAGGGGTAAGAGAAAATAGTCAGAAGCTGTAGCAAGGGAAATTTTGACTAGATAAGGAAAATAGTTTACCCACCCAAGAGCGGTCAATTAGTGGAAGAGGTTGCCCAGGCTGGGGAATCTCCATTCTGGGACAATACCCTACTTTGAGCAGAGTACCCTGCTATATGAGCTCTCCAACCTAAATCAGATCCCCAAGCCCAAAGTGTTATTCACCACAATCCCTCCTGTTAGTATTACTTGCTAACGTAGGTGGAATCTGAAAGGGAAGATTCAACTGATGAATGCTCCCACCCTAGAGGTTGCCAGTATGAGAGACTAAGCTTAATTTAGCAGCTGCATTTTTTTAATACAAGAGCGCAATTTTACTAAAGAAACATGTGGTTAAAAGTTGCATTAGCACAGGAGTAATAGGTTGCAAATAATTATGTATGCTTCCTAAAAAACAAAACAAAACCCCCAAAAAATCAGAAAACTGTCCCCTCTCTCTGATTCGAACATTCCTTTCTCAAATTTTATTATTTAAAGCAATTACTGGGACGCTTGCTGCAGCGTTACACCATGAACTCTTTCAATTTTAAGTCTATCATCGGCTTCCTTCCCAGGGGGAGGAGTTCTCCCTGCTTCCGATGACATGGGTCTCCACAGCAACATACCTCCAGCAACAGCCCTGCCGCTGCCATCCCGCCCACCCCTGCTTCAGGACTGCAGTGGTTAAAAGCCACACCGAAGAGCTGCAATGTCGGCAGACTTGAATGATTTGTTAGATGAAATAAAGAATACGCCCCCTAAGCACACTTTGGGCTAAAAATGGACAACTCCTTTGTGGAAGAAGTGGCTGCATCACTGGTGAGAGAATTTCTCAGTAGAAAGGTAACTTGTCTCAATTTTCTCCAGCTAGTACAAATGAGAATGACACTTGAAAAATGTTAAGTGCTAAAAGATCGAGGAACGCTGGGAGGGGGGACTTCTTCCAGCCTTAAAGCAGCTAGACCTGAACCGTAACAAGCCTGTCGGGTAAGTATCTGCACTACATTTCCCACAGTGCCTTTTTATTGCTGAATATGGACGCCAACTTCCTCCTTGTTTGAGAAAGCCTGATTCTTACCCACACATGCCTCCAAAACCCAAGATTAAATCAAGAAACGCAGTTTCAGGGGTTTTTCTCGTTAATTATCTATCATGCTATTGTCCTTGTGTTTACAAGAGGCACAAACAACTTCCCAGGACAAAAAAAAAAAAAAAAGGCAAAATGTACTTGTGCTAGAGAAACCGGTAACATGCTTTTTTTCCGGTTTTCAGTAATAGCTTGGCAGACAGCAGATTTATCTGGGGCGAAGGGGACAGGGAGAAGGGGAGGAAAGAGGCCATTGTACTTTCACAAACTCAACACTGTAAAGGAAACTTTGTGCTGTACATAGGTGTGGGGAGTGTGGGATTGAGCAGAAGAAAAGGCACCTTCTCATTTCCACGTGAAAGTACCTACCAACTTGTATTTATGTTCAGTCCTAAGGAAATATTGCTGATCTCCAGACCGGTCAGTCCCTCAGTGTCAGGAATGAGTTAGCTTGTATCAGAAATTAAACAGTCACTGTCTTATTAAGTGTTACACAAACCTCAATTTTCTTCATCTGTTTTGCATCCAGTCTCCAAATGCATATTTTCAATGTTTGTGAACAAAGCTGAAACATTTGCCAGCAGAATTTCAGATGCAGAATTCATTATTTGCCATTTACTGTCAGAAATATGAGGCTCAAGTCTGTTTGTTCAATTGATTGCAAAGATTTTTCAAATGAAAGACATTTACATTTCTGAGTTAGATCGTGTAAATGGAAAACTGAGTAAAAGCATAAAGAAAAGGGAATGCCCTGCTAATAAAACAGACCATACGGCTTACAATAGTAACTTATACTTGAATTGCCGCATCTATTTCATACTATATCCTCTGGAGTAAAAAACAAGAGGCACTGATAATCCTTTATGCTTCTGCACAAGTGTTCCCCTGCTTCCCCCAAATCTTTAACACACATCAGAGCCAACTGTGAGAACCATCCTTTATTTGCCACAACTTGTCCATAGTTCCCTAAATCTGAGCTGGACAATCCATCTGCAGAAAAATAAATGCTTTCTTGTAACAATAGCCTTTCAGAGAAAAAATAAGGACTTTCTCAAAATGGCGGTCTGCTGTTGTACCAGTTGAATTAGTTTGGGATCCCACTCAGACATTTCACAATAAATCAGTCTCTCCCTCCAGGAAGAGAGATGCCCATACATTTTGTCTCTGAAGTGCCCATGTACGCTGACTACAGATACAAAGTAGTTGAGGCAGTTTGAAGACCCCAAATCAGCTGATGCCATGGAGATCTGACTGATTTCCAACCTGAGACTGATCAGAATAACCTCAACTCATGATAAAGATTCTGAAACCTGTTCTGAACCCATCAAGAGATAGCGTACACCTGATATTCAGACTTTGTAGCTACCGAAGTCAGAATCACTTTTATGAAAAGCTGTATCACATCCTAATGGAAAAAACAAACTCTGTTTCTGGAACTATTTGAACCAGAAGCCCAGGTATTAGCAGGGGCCTTCATACAGACCAGTCAGTCTTATGAGGCTGTTCAGCAGCTGAAGTCACCTGCATCGAGGTCTTTTTTTTTTCATGTTCGATAATTTCCACCTCACAGACAATATTGCCACCTCAGTTATCTTCACATCTGTGGGCTATAGTAATGCAAGATTGTACCATTAAAGTATAAGTTCTAAGGGTTAGCTTGTTACTAATTACTGACATTTTAATGTATCCAGAAGTTTCATATTACATCCAACAAAGTCAAGAATAAAAGCTTTGCTAAGTTGTACTGTCTCATATACTCTGAAATCTGACACTTTCTTCTCAGGGTTTGAAGAAAACCATCACTACCATGGACCGAGAGCTTCCACGTTCTGCACTTAGCATCAATAACAGGAATGAACTTCGAAATGTCCTACATCTGCACTCCTTGTACAAACAGAACAAGGTAAGGAAACAGATCGTGCTCCCGAAAATGTGGTATCAGATACCATGAAACCAGGCCAACCAGATCAAGACTATAGTGTATGTCCAAACCGCATAGAACTCAAGCTCGTGTCTGGTACTGCATTGCGGCGGACACACTAACAGCTCTCTGAGGAATGGAGAGCTTAACATTTAGGTGAGATTGCAGCTCATGGGATGAAGCTGAGAACCTGGCAGTTCATGAACTGCACCTCCAATAAACCAGGAGCAGTTATTCACTTTAACACCTTTTCCAGCATTATAGCTAGATTATTCAATTTTGGAAATACCCTTACATGCCCGTTTCTATTTGCAACTTTGTATGACACTTGGCAGACAAAGTTACACTTCTAGCATTCATTTTTCTTTGAAATGTAATATACACAGCAATATTTGATGACAGGGACATAAATGGATAATTTCCATTTCCAGTTCACTCATGACTTAAGGCACCATGATGCTTTTGGTATTAGTGAAAAAAAAATCTCCCAGTGTCGTTGCATCACTATAGCAGACACTGTAGCTTTTTTTTTTTTAACTTGAGCCCTAAACTTCTGTGGTGTTTTTCATTTTTGGGGGGTTTGTTTTGGTTTTGTTTGATTGGGTTTTTTTAAATGAAATGCTCATGTACAGAGAACACATTTTCCACAGTACTGTGGAAAAACAGTGTAACAAGTGGGGTGGGGTGTTGCCCTATACTTAAGAGTTATCACAAGCACACAAATGGAGTTCTAGAGTCCACGCTTCCCACCAAGTTCAGATAAAATAAACTACAAATACTGAAGTCAGGTACTAAAAATACTTGCAGTTCATTCTACACTCTTCTGAAGTAGACCAGGTAACATTAGAAAAGGTATATTCTAGCACAGTCACCACACTTTGCAATGCTTAGCTACAATGAGAATAAGGAATGACCGTAACAGGTTGTTCCTTCTGTATCATGCTTACTTCATTTAACACAGCAACACCTTCGAGCTCTTGACATTCTCTAGATGACATCTTCCAGTTTCCTGGATTGCTTGTACAGTCACATCTGGGATACACCCATAGGCAGCTAAGTCTAGAAAGCAGTTAATATGTTCAGCTACTGTACAGTGCAAAAAGAATATCCTATCTTAGGCTGCAGCAAGACTAACAAAGAGTTTCAACAGTCACTGAGCACTTTATTTTTTCTTTTTGGATAGGCAAAGGAGAACCCACTGAAAACACTTCTTGAAATTATTACTAATTTCTTCCTTGAGCACTGTGGGACTTCCAGAGGCATCAGTTCAACTTCTGCTCTGTCAACTCCTCAAAGTAAGAGCTCAAGATCTCATCCAACCGACTTCTCGGATGAAGATCATGTGCGTGGGAGTGCCATTACGCTCGATGAAAGTGAAACTCAAGCCTACAGGTACAGCCTTATTTCCCTCTTTTTGCCCTGTCTAGTCACTATTTTCTTTTTAATTAAGTGAAATAGTGTTAGAAGTTTTATCATTTATACCTTCAGCTACACTACCTTTTATTAGTTATCCGAGTAACACAAAGCTTAAACTTCCAGATTATTAAAATCTCCTGTGCAAGCCACCCTTCAAAAATGCTTTTATGTTCCCTACTAATCTCAATTACATCTTTCAGTCACTGAAGCACATAGAAATCTGAGCTTTTATGCCTTGTAAATTGGAAATATTCAAATTGAAGCATAATCTGATGAGAAACTAACCACCTGCACTCAAACTACAGGTATATTCACGCCTTACATAGTCAAAAGCAAGGCCTACTATCTTAAATTCAGTATTGTTACAAACAGTATAGGTTCAGTTATTTCCATCTTGCAAAATGCATGAAAACAGCATGTAACCAAGTCTTTCAATTGCATTTATTAGTGCCTCAAGGTGGAGTAACAGCCCTAACTGTGCTTCAATAGAAAGATTCTAAAATGGGCACAAAAGAGTAATTCACATTCCCAGCCTTGACTCTCAGGGAATTAATCTTATTCCTCATCCTAAACACAGCATGCTCAAAGTAGCTAAGCCTGAGCACCAGTGCTTGCAAAACCCTAGCACGCCCTTCCTTATA
>NW_009231264.1:0-360 GCF_000690835.1 Fulmarus glacialis | reverse complement strand
GAAAGCCAAGATTTTGAAAGTTGATGCTACAAGCTGAGAAGCAACACTTGAAAAGGAGGCAGTGCAAAACAAGACTTAGTTGCTTCTCTTTATCAAATACGGGAGCTTTTAGCATGTTGTCAGTGATTTTCTCTCTCCGTCTGATACTATCCCACCTCACGCTGCCTCAGAGCTCGTACCTGCCTCATTTTCCCCCCTTGCCCTAGACACTGCAAGTTGTTTCGTTCCCTCTGCGAGCCTCTCCAGTGCCTGCAGACCCTTCTTACCACAGCAAAAAGCTTCCTCCTACAGAGGAATCCACTAACACCCCCCTATCACACCGAATAGCAGCACCCCAAAGAGTTAACCGGCCACTGCACC
>NW_009231263.1:6140-23610 GCF_000690835.1 Fulmarus glacialis | reverse complement strand
TTCTCTCCCCCATCCCACTGGAGGCAGGGTGAGTGAACGGCTGCATGGGGTTAAACCACGACATAAGATTAAGTCTTTCTAAACATAATATTTTGTCTATTTATAGCACAATAAGTTCTCTGTGGGTCTAGATATTGTGAGATGGAAATACTGAAAAATACTTGTCTTTGCTTAATTCAGTAAAAAAAAAAAGAAAGAGGAACATGGCTTTGGTCATGCTTTTTAGTTCTTTTGAGTGATTCATACTACATTTATACCGCTTCCTTTTTTTTTCCCTCTTAAAAATTACAATAGCCTTTAGCTTTACTGGCATTTATCTCCGGAAAGTAAATTCGTAACAGGTATTATAATGACACAAATAAAAAGGTTTTCATTTCCAAAACCTATTAAAAAGTTGTCTCTGAAAAAGGAAAAAGGGTTTGAAGTTCAAATGAAAGACAATATCTGAATAACACTAATCCCAAGGAGAATGCATGGCACCTGCCAGACACTGTAAAGGTTTTATAAATGTTGTCTTCTGCAAAGTCGACTGCAAACATCATAAGGCCTTTGGTAAATATGTCTACCAGCCTTTTTGTTTGAGTAGAAATATTGAACTTCCTGCCATTATGATTATAAAGTAGAGAAGATTATTTCAGATTTTGTAAAAAATATTTGATTAGTGGTCTGTCTCTTTTTCCTTGGGATCAAGTTTCAAATCCCATACAGAATTAAGTGTTTGAGAAAAGTCTTCCTTAGCAATACAAGGCTGGCAAAACAATCTATTTAGAAGTCATTTATAAGTAAACACGTAGAAACACTGAGACTGGAAAAGAAAAAAAACAATTTGGCTGCCTGATCCACAACATCCGAATGCACAGGCAAAATTCTGCACTGCAGGAAAATAATATTGTTGTTTATATTGCATAATGCAAAATGTTTATCTCTTTGGCAGAGGCAAAATGCCATATTTTGTTTATCTACAATTATCTACTGATAACTGTATTAGTACTAATTTGGCTGTAATACATAAAAAGGATTAGAAATGTTAACAAATTCTATTTAATTAAGGAACACATAATATGTAAAATAATAAAAGAATCCAGAAATCTATTAACAGAATACTAGAAAACTTTCTGCTGTAAGCAGACAGAACTGAAAAATATTTTTAGAGATTTAGATTGCTTTTATTATAAGAAAGTGTATTTTTTATCATTATAATAAGCAGGATAAACTTTTGAATAGACCAACAATTAGAAAATGTCCAGTGTCTACAAACTTTGAAACCTGAAGCCATTTTCAACAATAAACAAAATAATTTTAAAATTAAAAAGGTACCTCCTTCCAGACACTGTTACTTAGAAATTTTTCAAAGATATACATTACCTGTTAATCAAGTTTTAGTGGAGTTTCATATTAGTCTGACTGATAAAGCAAATATTCAAAGTGGGTGTTAAACATTTGTCATTTGACAGGACAGAGCAGGACCAGTTAAAAGCTAAATTTCAGCTCCCGCATTTTTATTTCTCTGGAAAAAGACATGGTTTGGTTTTTGAATCCTGTTCTCCTATATTCTAAAGCTTTTTTAGAGCATCCTTGCTAAGTTTAAAGACTTAAGACTTTAATTAAAAACATTTTTATTTTGTTAAAGTGCTTTGCAGTGCAGTCCAGGATTAACCTGATGAACTACAATTTTGCAAAGTATATCATACGACTTCTGCTGACATAATGCTAGCTTAACTCTGTAGTCTGAACTTTAGGTGAAAATGTATTTATTCTAATGACACCTCTGCAAGCATGAAATAGTAATCTGCAAATTAGTGAACCTATTTTTACCTGCCAATAGCAGTAGATGTGACACTTGGGGACATGGTTTAGTGGTGGACTTGGCAGTTTTAGTTTAATGGTTGCACTCGATGATCTTAAGGGTCTTTTCTAACCTAAATGGTTCTATGATTCAGTTCTATGATTCTATGAATACAACTGTAGTAGATATCTGCAATGGGTAAAAGGTAGTAAGTATTCTACTGTTTTGAATCAAAATACTGGTTTTAGGACATAACACTCACATTTTCCTGTTCACTATCCCTTTTCCCTCCTAGTTTGCCAGAAATGTCTTGCTAGTGTTACTTGCAACTGTATGAAGTAAACTGCATCCATAAAGTCTTCTGTCTGAAAATATCTTCATTTAGGAAAAGATCAGTTATCCTACTGACATCTAAATGTGTGGTTCAGACTTTGCTTATGAATGATCTCATGTTTGCAACATAATAACTTTAAGGAAAGAAAACTGCATTTTCCCTTCTTGGCCTGCTTCCTTCTGCTAGAACTTTATCTCTGCCCATCTAGTGAAAATATCTTGAGGCATTATCAGGATACAACTGTGAATAGAAAAGAATAGCAAAGAATAGCTTTAGAACAAAAAGTCATTCGTGAATCGAGTAATTTCTCAGTAGGCCTGAAAGCAGCATACCTCCAAAACCGAAGAGTTTTTGCCAAATGTCTCTTAGAGTGCCCTGCAAATGTAACTGGAAGCATAGTATATTCTCACAAAACACATCAAAGCAAGAGAAAAATGAAGCTCATTAATTGAGGTAATAAAGATTTATGTTCAAGCAGTGAGGTGATGAAAATTAATACCACTCTGCTGAATGGAATGGAACTGTGACAATTGAAATGAATTGAAGATATACCTCAAGTGATTTCAGTGGCTGTAGGAGATTGTTTTTATATTTGGGGAAAGGAAAAATGAAAGAATCTCTCAGGAGCCAGGCACAGATGATCTACTCCCAGTATTGCTCCTACCTTCAACCCATGGCATCTTTTTTTTGTGTGCAGTGAAACAAGATTCATATTCCTGGCTAGAGAACTTTTGTTTGTTTAGGGACTCGTGTTAATCTTTGGTCTAAAATCCAAGTCCTAAACTCATCAAACCAAAGGTAAAATTCCAAGTGTGCTCATGTTCTCTTTTATAACTGCAGGATTATAGTAACTTTACTTTTTCCACTCAAACACTTTGTGATATCTTTAACAAATAGAAATAAAGATTAGCAGCCAGCATTGTAAAATAACATCATACCACTTAGAAATCAATATTATTTACATTGCATTAATTTTGCTGTTGAAAAAGAGCATGACAACTTCTTGACTCAGCAGAGACTTGACATAGCAAAGACTTTGCTGCTAGTCATTCCCTCAATACCAAGCAGTTAACAGATACTGTTCATTTCTGCTCAAGCTATATCATTGTGTCACTGGCATTTGAACCTGCTGTTATTGGGATAAAGCAAAATGGTACAAAATGGGGATACGAAGAATGCTTCAGTTTTAAAGTTCATCAGGTATGTTATTTGAGAGAGAGACATAAATTGTATATTAGTCTTATGTAATTTTTTTTTCAATAAAAAGCAACTTTCCAAGCACTGCAGAGAAGATAGATAATTCAGGCATAGAGAAAGGAAAAAGCCCAGTGATTACTAGGTAGCTAAACATATAAAAATAATTTTCCATATGGTCTTTACATACGGAAGATGTACATCAATGAAAAGACACTGATAATGTACTGTATTACTTTCTTTGTTTCTTTGTTTGTTTTGTAAGAATCGTTCATCTTCCTTTGCGTTTCTTTTCTAAAGGAAAGTTACCTGAAGCCACAAAAACACTTATGATGTTTCCTATTGATAAAATTTTAGGAGATCATGAGAAATATAGCTGCTTAAATATTTGATAGTAATTTACTAAAACTGTTAATGTTTAAGTTCAATGCACTCAAAAGAATATTACTTAAGCAAAGCTCCTGCTGAGATCAAGGTCAAGTCTGAATAAACAGTGTAGGACTTGGTAAATAGGACTCAGTGGGAGTGGCTTACTATTTTTAAAATTCATGGGTAATGGATTCATTTCATTGAAACTCAAGATAGAGTATCCGGTTGTTATTGTTATAATGAAAAAAATATCAAGGACAAGGAATTTTTTAACTTACTCTTCTCCGAGGTACATCCTGTTGTTGTGTCTCAGGATAGAGATCTAAAAAAATAATAGAAAAAAACATTTGATATTACTCGTAGTAATAGTCATTGTCAAATACCATGGTTTTATGCATACACAGATTTATGTTTGTTGATAGGAATAGTCAGGAAGAATTATGACTCATAAACATTACAATACTTGATACATACCTGAAAAGAGCAATTAGCAATAAAAGTGCTAATTGCAGTTCTTTCCTTCCTCTTTTTAAATGTATCTGGTGTTTCTGAATTTTCTTACAAGTCTTATTATGAATTTCAAATCATATCAGAAAAACATTTTTAATTGTGATTTTCATAATTGAATGTTTAAATGATGTCATAAGTAAAAGTCTAAAATTATGCAGAATTCAATATTTGTACTATGGGTCACCATTTCCAAATATACACCTTTGTAATTCTTTCAAGCTTGAATCAGTTTACAGATTTTAATGACATTTAAAGACCAACTAAAATAAAAATTCTATAATGTAAAGCACTTAAATGCACTGTTTGCAAGGCTGCATTAAACATTCTATTAAATATTATGAATTGCCTCAGGTTTTTTTTTAATGTATTTTTTGAAAGGTAGGACTCAAGTAATAATAATTAGATAATAATAACGAAGGTAGGCTGTCAACATTAACTTCAGTGTTCCTATATCTGAGTCCTTGATATTGTTGCAACAAAACTATTCATATGTAGAATTTTGATATGCCATTGTTGAACTCTGCAATATCTCATAATAAAGGATGAAAGCTTAATCAGATCGATTTGAGAATTAGCACTTTATTCACAAGTGATTTGACCGTGTGTAATATCTATATTAATATTTCTAATGTGCACTTCTTAAAATCTTCATGCATTGAAGAGGGAAATGTTCAAAAGCTCTATTCATCAATTTTACTCACCCCTTATTCTCTCGGTACAGGTATATATATGCACCCCTAGCATGAAACCTATATACACAATGTTCACATAAGTATTCCAAATGTTTCTATTTAGAAAAACTTAAGATTGCAGTAAGTGTGAAATTTTAAGGGCTGCAAGGTCTAAGAATAACAACAGATATTATGAGGAGGCTGAAATCTACCCTACCAGTGCATAAAGATCTTGGATTTAGCCCTGCAATAGTTAGAAATGCTGACTCTTAAGTGCCTAAACAGAAGATTGATTGCTTCCAGGAAGGATATTTCACTTTAGGGGACAGAGGAAGAAACTTTTCTTAAGCAATTGGACTGTATAAATAATGAATACTTGAAACTGATTTGGGATCAAGATTTTTCAAGTATATTATCGGGAATACGGACAAGTGGGCAGAAAGTAGATAAAAGTAAAAACTGCAATAAGGATTTACATCAGAAATAACAAATGGTCAGTTCATGGCATACCTGACTACATAGCTTATTACTGCTTTATACATGCAGCTGTTGGCGTAAACAGTTATTGACAATTCCAGTTCTTCTGCCAAAAAAAAAATAAAAAGCACCAAAAAAACCAACAAAAGCAAGCAAGCAAACAAACAAATGAAAAATAACCAGATCTAACCAAGTGCTCAGAATGCAAAAATTTATTTCAGTCTGTGTTCATGCTAGTCAGGCTTTGAATTCATTTACTTCAGAAGCTGAATTACACTCCTGTGAGTAATTCACACTTTTAAACTTTGCAAGGTTAAAGTTGTAATTAGCAGTGACCTTAATGTAAATTATTACTTTCCCCCCTTTGAACCTAATGGAATAATCTAGACACTCTAAAAACCTTCTACAGCTCACCTTTAAGAGCAGTGACTGATCTTGTCACTTGTCAGATTTGTTGAAAAATTTCAAGTGGGGTTTACTGATTAATATCTATACGGAGGGCATGAGAAAGAGTACATCATATTCTGCAAGAATTCTTCAACTGAGTTTAAAAAGGGGGCGGGGAGGTACCTTTGAAGTGAAAGGAAAGGCTACTGAATTCTTTAGATTCAATAACCCATGCACTTATTTTAAGTTAAGAATCTGTAAGGATCAGTGAAAGCACATAGGACTATTTCTAAGTGTCCAATTCATAGCATCTCAAAAAAATAAATTAGAAGAAGGCAAGAGGTTATTTCACATGGCAAATGCCTAACTTCAGGATGTCATTCTCAGGATAACAAATATGCAACAGAGCACCAAGCATTTATTCTGGAATACAGGCAAACCAGTCATGTCCTGTGATGGCACACCAAGGGGAAGTCTGTTTGGCAGCGAAGTGACATGTTTCCTCATGGAACAGTTACTCTTTTCTGCCACCCTTCCTAACACATTCCTCAAAATACCAACTTTTCTATCGTGTTCCTTCATCATTTGAAATCAGAGGTATTGGACAATAGTCCTTCCAGATAACTTAGTAATTGTCTTCCAATAATAGCCCAACCTTCTCTCCCCCATGTAAGTTTTCCTAGACCTGAAGCTGAATTATATTTTACTTGAAGGAGTAATGTTTACAAGATTTCCAGAAATAAAGAGTTATCTTCAAGACGAGTGACAGGAATGAAAAAATGAGCTATGCACTGAACCTAAACAGAGATCAAAGATGTGTTTTGAGCTTTTACTGATGATTTAAGAAAACAAACAGGTTTCTTGGCAGCAACTGAGTGACTTGTGTGATATTTGGCCAGTGTGAATTAATTCCTTCTTACGTTGTTTACATTAGTATCAATTGAAAACAAGGTCACTGAAGTTGATACGTCACAATGATGAAAGTAAGCACAGAAATTATAAGATTTCACACTGAAATGGTACGGTGACTTTGTTCACTCGTAAAAGTCCAAAGGATACTTTAAGAAAATACATATTTGAGCAAAGAAATAAAAATTTGCATGAATATGACCTATACCAATGGGCAAAAATAGCTTAACCTTTTGCGATGCTTTCAAATGGTTTACGGTAACCTCTGATTGATGAATGTCAACTTTACTTGCTTGACTTCTGGGGAGCTTTGTGAAGGAAGGCTGAGAGGGGCTGTCCACCTGCTTCATACTTGAACAGAAAATAATCTTCCCAACCACTTCATCTGATCAAGCATTAAACAGTGATTGAACTACTTCATACTTCTGCTGCTTTCATGATGTGTGGAACCAGAAAAAAGGACATAGCAGCTTTGTTCTTCAAACAACCCTCAGTATTTTGGATGATCAGTGTATCTGTGGTAAGAAAAAATATTTTCTTTGCATAGCAGACTTGTCATGCTCCAAACTCATGTTCCTTACTCATCATATGTCCATGATATGTATGACGTAGAAAAGGAAAAAGCTATTCTGAAGAGTATATTCCTGTCCCCAGGCATAGTTTTGTCTGGGTTTGTCTTATGCCTTTTCTTTATTATGTTATTAAAGATGGCTAAACCCTAAGATTTTTGAAAGGTATTTCAGTACGTTTAAGATAGATATAGATTTGTCAAAACACTTAATCATCTAAGTCTCATCAGTGTGATTCCTAAAAGCACCTGTGTAGGTTAGGTGTTCAGGTGCTTTTCCAAGCATGCTAATTCCTTTGAAAATACAGTCTGTAAGCCTTATCTTAGAGTTCAAAATTAAAGGGGTGTTGCCATGACTAGACAGATGTTAATGACATCAACAGCTATTCTGAGATTTATTATGGAGGCGTCTTAATCAAGAGCATCTGATCCTTCTTTTGGGATTAGGACTGATGGGAGACTTACGGTCTCAGCTATTGCAGTTCTGATGATGTGTGTGTGAGTATTGCTTCCATGGATATAAAGGACTGAGTAAACATAAGCTTTATTTATGGAATGATATTTTTTAATAAAGTTGCAGCTGGAGGCCTTTAAACTAAATCTGACTGTTATATACTTACTTGTGCCAACTGTGAAGTGTCAGTCAGTAGTATGAAATATTTACTATCTGAGGCAAACAGTGATGAAATAGAAAGAAAAAAAAATAATATCAAAATTAAACCTCTCTTGAAAGTACCCTCAATTACTGTCAAAAGACTTAAAGTATTTAACCTGTAATATATGAATATTTGCCTCACATTGATTTGTTAGGAATTCCAAGCTAAGAAAATATGTGGTATTTCAGTTTGTTGATTGCCTTCAAGGATCTTCTTTGCAAAGGCCAGCTAGCTAGGAAATACCTAATTCCTTGCAATGACTTGTCAATTATAGGTAAATACACACATTGGAAAAGCAAGAGGGCTCAGAATAGGGGCAGCAAACTAAAGAGTTATTTTGTGTACCAAAATCTTTCTACAAGGGGAGAATGAAGTGGTATCAACAGACAAAATGCACAGCTTATAAACACCTACATAATGAAAATAAATAAAAAAGCGTTCTCCAAGACATGGGTCCATAAACACATTATTAATTCACAGCAGAGGAAAAAAAAAGGAAAATATATTCAAAATGCTGTCTTGGGATACCATCCAGAAATCCTCATTTTACCACGGTTAATTTCATATTTGTGTAAGTAACTTTCCTTATATAACACAGGACACAGGAGAGCAGAATTTGATTTCTTAAATACCAATAAATGATAATTTTTTAAATATTAATAGATCTTTGGAAACACAGAACATGAATGATCTTTCTCTTCCTACTTAACTACCTATTATCTAGCACAAATATTTAACATTCACTCAAAAGTATTACATCTTTAGTTTTGTATCAGAATAAGAAAGCTGGATAAAATACTGACTGTTCTCCATTTTTACTCTTATAAAAAGAGAAAACCACTGGGAAGTCTTGGCAATGCCCTGCCTTAAGTTTATAGGCACAAAAAAATATCCATGAGACCCATTTAGACAAGATTTGTATGACTGTTTTGTAGTATAAAATAAACAACAACATAAGTTGCATTCAGTATCTGTTTTCTGACTTGACTTTAAAGTCTTGACTTTAACTCCAAAGAGTGCTTGAATTCCCTGTCTTCCACCTCAGCAACATTGCAAAATTGTTCACTGTCTAATTCCAACATTTTCCATTATTGTCAGGTCCATAAGAAAGTTATTAGTATTTTCATTCACCAGCTTCATTAGTAGAATTTTCCAGAAATTTAATCCTGTTTTGCTATTTCAGCATAAATTTGAACATATAGGCCTCAAAATTGATAGTCCAGAAGTGAGTAAGCCCACTGGAGCATGGAGATTGGGCCCAAATCACTGATATCATTTACTTTTCTTACAGTTTGTGAAGAGTTTCTTAACCATAAAGGGGCAGAAAATTTAAGCAATTGTGAATGTTTCATATCCAGAACAATTATTCTTAAAGAAGATGTAAAATTTTCTGCATGACCATGCTATACTTGACTCCCATTCTACTCTCATACATATGATATAGAAGTATTCTTAATCATTATACTGATAATGACCTAATAAATGCAATAGCTCTTCATCATATACACATTACATCATACTCCTAAAAATGCATCTTAACATTATTTTTTCAAAATCACTGCAGGACTCTGCTACTGCCAAAGACAGTAGTTATATTAATGTGCAATGACAGCAGTGTCAGAATTATGCCCAGACTGATTCATATTTATTCGTAAAAGAGTATCAGAACCTCTGATAGGGGTAAAGGGTCAGAATCTGTGTAAGTAGTATGTATTAGTTCTGGCAGCTGAATTGCACCTGTGAGTGATAAAACGGTAATTGCACCATATTATCAGCCTGCCTCACTGACATTAACATGTCACACCACTATACCATCACACGGATGGAAAGGTAATATTTGTCTTTGATTTCTTTTTAATTTTTACCAGAGAAAATATTTTCTGTGCAAGACATGTAACATAAAATATTAAAGGAGGAATATTTCTACAGATATCATACTAATATCTGTGCATCTGCTTTATTATTTTTTTCTCTCTTAGATTTATTTTATGTTTTATCTTTATGTAAAACTGCTGTATAGTCTTCTCAACAAAAGCATGCACAACACAGGGAGTGCTGTTCATCCACTAAACAAATTCAAGCTATGTGATTTGTCCTCTGTCTTTCATCATGGTAAACTCTTTGCTAACTTCTGCTGTAGTGACTTAGCCACCTACACAGCATCACACTAAACCTTTAAGCACCTCTGTTTTCATGTCTGGATCACAGGTAATCACGTCTCCAAGAAGAGCTGCACAACACACTAACTTCTAGCATAGGACTAGCATCAGTATCCCCAGGTACCATCTCTTATCATCTCAGCTTGTCTATCTCACTTTTCATTTTTCTGGAAGCTGTCCCCAGTAAATAGTCAACCCTACCTAAGGGAAGTTTGTTTATTAGTACTAAGACTTAGGGGAAGAAAAAAAAAAAAAAAAAAAGATTATGACAATGACCAGTGTGTAAACGTTCTCATCTTCCCTTAAGTCTTACCATTTTCTGTATGTTTAGAGATACTCCAATTACTTCAAACGTTTCTGTTAGGCATGTCCTTGTGTTTACATCACTCTGTTCTCTCAAAAAAAAGCTCACTGAAAGCTTTACTTTCATCCTCCTCTCCTCTTCCTCTTCTCTCCAGACAGTCTTAACAATTTAGATTTTCTGTCTCTTTCCAGCCTCTCAGCTTTAGTAAAACAGATATGTAACTACGTAATATCTTCATCACTAAAAGCATGACCCTTTTTTGTAATCGTGTTTTTTGTAAAGTGGCTTATTTACATCTACTGTTTTTCCATTAACCCTGAATAACTTGACAGGAATTATCTCATCAACTAGTTTGGACTTTTTATTTGTAACTCTCCTGGCAATGTGCAACACATTAAAAGCTTTTCCTGCTGCACAGTTATCTTATCTGTTTCTAGTTTTAGCATTATTTCCTTCTGAGGAAGTATTTCAGAGGCAGCAGCCTCAGTCCTCTAAAGGAAATGGAATTTTCTACCCCATCTCTTGGCTGCAAATGCTTTCCTTCCTGCAGAATTGTAGATTGAAGGTGATAACTTTCAAGGGATGCTTTTTCTCAATCTGAATGAATCTTGATGTACCATTAATATCAGTGGAATAGGAAGTTTGTATTGTTTGACACAGCATATCCAAAGGACAGGGAGGAACCCCTTGCAGATGAAATAAAGGTAATTCTTTATGTTAATGAATTAAAAAAGAAAATCTGTTAAGAAACGTTTTTACTTGAAGGAGCATACAGTAAAGAACCGACCAAAAAGCTTGCTTCACCAAGCATGTAAGTGGTGATATAAGTAAATGACAAGGAGACAAAAGAGCTGGTAAAATACCCCAACACCACCACATAATAGCATCATGCTGCAAGGAAAAGAGTACCTTCTTACCAATGCTTGCTTTTCATGTTACGTCATTCTGTAAAACCACTCCTTAAGAGATGCTGTATTTCTGAGCCAGCACACTGACTTTGAGTTCAGGGTTTGTGCAGAACACAACTTACAAGACCCAAAAGGACTTTGGTGCTGAGGGAGGTAAACTGATGACATTTCCTGCGGAGTTAGCTTTATTCTGATCCTGTAATGTAGTGGACTTTCTTCCAAAGAGGATCTTCTTTTGGCTTGTAACTAGTAAGTGGAATTCTAATGATTTACACATTAGTGTGACAAATTCTAATAATTTACACATTAATGTAGCACAGTAATAGTCTCATTTTCCCTCTCCCCAACATTAAAAAAGGAGGAAAAGGCATGTATGTTAACCCTAGTATTTTGGACAGTTTCCAGTTTGGATAATTGCATTCTGTCTACTAACAATTCTCCTGCAGTTTCAATTAGATACAATGTTCTTTTTCACTGTCCTGAGCTTTTGTGCAGTATTGCTGTTCGCTGTTTAACAGCTGCCACATTTCACTGGGGAGGTGCTTGCATTTTAGTATTTAATGAGATGAGCCTTATAACAGGGATTTCAATTAGCTGCACTGTGACTTTTCAACTGCAATCTGTATCAGAAAAATTGGATGCTGCAAGAGGGTAGAATTTCTCAGAAAAATTTCAGATAGCTTAGGAAAGAGTCAAATGTCCTGTATAACACAAAGATGCAGAGAGATCCTGAAAAACAGGGTTTCTATCCGCTGAAATAAGCAATAGGCTAGGAATCACAATCACTCCACCTTTCTTCTTTGAGTGTATTTTATTTTTTATTTGTAACATTCTGTGCTGTAGGGAAGGCATAACTGAGCATAACTCAGCATAACCTTAGTCCACAGCCGTCATCTACTTTTCTCCTCCTACTGAAAACAAACCAGATGCACTTTTAGTTCCATCAGAAGAAGTAGAGAATTGGAACAACTTTATCATATCATGAGTGAATATTCTCTACCTAGCTGTAGCTGGAGTGGGAGGGAGGTGGACTGTCATTCCTATGTGTTGGTATAAAGGAATGACGCTAACTAGGAGAAAGGTCTCAGAAATTTTTGGAAGAGAGGTCAGAGCAAAGAACTGAAGAAGGTACTTTTCTATATCAGTTGGAAAAATATTGAAACACTGGAGAAAATCTGGTGTAAAAAATACCTTTGTCCTTACCATTACTTATAGTCCAGCTACAGGTAGTTTCTCAGTGTGGTGTTTGTGAATTTCATGGCTTAGCTTTCCATACAAATGTATGGGGATCTAAAGCAAGCATTCAGAGATTCAAGAATCAGATTTCAACATTCAAGATTCAAATTCAATCACTGAAAACTGGTACAACACAGGCATATTAAAGGCCATGTGGTAAAAGGCTGAGGTAGTGCACGGTCCATACCGGGAGCCAGCATCCAAACTATATGTGATTCAAGGTTTTTAACTGAGATTAACTCCTGTCTGTCACTCATCAATAAATGCCCACTAACTGTTGGGTTATATTGTGTGCACTCCTGAAACAGACTTTCCACTTCAGTTTCGTCTGGAAGGTATCCAGTTTGCAGACCCAGGACACGAACTGAACCAAAGCCTGGTCAGTGGAGACAGTCAGAAGATTCGTTTCAAAAGCCTGGTCCAAACTCTACTGCTAAAGTTAACACTGTGTTTGTAAAATGTTATTGTAACCCAGTTTACTTGTAAATCTTCAAGTAAACAAAGCCAACTTTACATTTGCAGATGATGTAAATACATATAAAAGACAAATGGACAAGATATTCATTGCAAGATCTCGTTGCTTGGACAGCTCTAGAAATAATATTTCCAGAATGCTGTTGTTTCTCAAATGCTCAGTCATATACACTTTAAAAACATCTGCAGATGAAGCAAGCCATAAAAGTAACTGTAAGTTATTTATGATGTCAACAGTTGACGTGATGTAGCAAATGATTATAATACAGAAAAACCCCAACAACAGATGGATTTTTAGATACCTACACGAATTTTGTAGTAAGATAAGGAAAGAATAGGTGTGATTTTTCTTAAAACCAAATTATATTAAAAGAAGCATGACTATATTCAAATCGCTTCTTAGTTTTAATCACCTACATATCAATATGTTTCTCGAGTTTGGTTGATTCATTTCCCTTTTTTACTTTTTAGCTCTAGATAAAAGAATTATGGGACACTAATGACAGAAACTATGTAAACATGGAGATATAGAGACAGACATCTTTTGGAGAAGTTTGAGATATACATAATTTCTGAGTTTATCCATCTATCTGGCCAAGTCTACCTTGGATCTTCATAATCAGTATGTAATAAAATCACAACATCTTTACTTGTTATACAGCACCAACCACTATTACTGAATTAAAATCTCTATCAAGGAATTAAAACTTTTTTGGTTTTTTTTTCCTTTTCAGACAAAGAAACAGACAAAATTATATGTGATACAGCAAAATACATATCAGAAAGTCTTTCCTGTATTCCCATGTGATACAAGTACACTTGCATACAAAATTTATTTCATAATATGTTACATAAGGTTGAAATCTTCTTTCTTTTTACTAATCATTTCACCTTTCAACAAACTTTGTTAGATCACTGAATCATGACGAATGATCCTTTACATATTAGGATACTCAGTTCACACTGATGAACTAACAAATTAAAATGAAATATGAAATGATGACACTAAGAATATTAGGGACAGTCCGTTTGATGTGGGGAAAGAATTCACAATTAGACCAAGATTCACCCTTTAATGAAAACATTATCACACTGATAGTGCTGAATGAAATGCAGTTTTGACTAATTCAGTGAAATAACATGAAAACAACAAGAAGCTGTCATATTTTTTGTCCTGAAGCAGCCATATTTCATTACACAATACTGAAGGTTAGAAAGCAGTCAAATGTGTTTTGCCACCCCCATCTCAGGCTAAGGTAATTATTAGTCTGAGAGTTTCTCCCTCTCTCTCCCCCACCCCTCCTTATTCTCTTGTGCTTACCCAAGAGGAAAATGAACCACAATACTTATCAGCACAATGCATACATCAATGATACTGAAGGCAACTGACCATGGCTGGAACCATAGGTTAGCTGCAAATCCATTAGTGATTAAAAAAAATAAAAATAATAATAATAAAAAAACCCCTGTGAATCTAGGCTATAGTTGAGTGATAAGTGTAGAAAAGTCACAAAACATGACAATGTAATTTGCATTAATATTGGATCAGAAAGGCTCTTAAAAGGCTAAGTAATAGAGCTGAAAAGTTATCCATAAGGGAACAGAAAACAAACTTTCTAAAGTAATAATAATAATGTAAAAAATGCTTCAGTTATGTAGTTATTTGCACTCAGTCTGAAAAAAATACTGATTTTAACAAAAAGTACTTTTTTTTCATAAAAGTGTGATAACTACCAGAAGATTATAAGAAGAATAAAACAATTAAATGACCCTTAAGATCTTACATGGGACAATGACCTTAGACTAAAGAGATGTTAACATTTCAGATTAAAAGTTGAAGACAACACATTAATTTTAAAATAATTTGTATTATATTTTTTGATTTGTTTTAGTCTTCTTGATTCTGGTTTAGGTTGAAGTTGTGTAAATTGGGTTTTAGTAATTCTCATTTTAATTTCATATCTTCCACAGAAATCTCCATATGTTAGAGCTTATTTGTTTTTATTTATTTATTTATTTTCCATTAGCTATTAATACTTTGCAACCTCTTTAAAGTTTCATGAAATTAATGAATGGTCTATTTCCACACTTACTACAAAGTATTTCTTTTGTATATTACATGAAAAGTTTCCATGATAAATTTAACTAACTCCCTCTTCTGGTCAAAAGAAGGTTTAAGAAGGAAGAGGCACCATTTTGTACGCAGTTATACTTGAAAATGGAAAACATGATTATACCCAGTAATCATGTTTCCAGATAGTCTTTGTATTATCCAATATTTTGATTTAAATAAATGCATGTTTGTGATCTGTATTTTTCATCAAGTCTTTGTTTTATCGGAAAAATAATCTTAAATCGTTGTATCCAAGGATTAATACGGCAGGTATAACTGAGACTCACACATTCAACATTTTATTGACTCATTGAAGGATCAACTACAAATTCCTGCAAGATGGAAAGCTCTTGTTTGTATAAAAGCAACCTAGGTAAAAGCTGGATTTCACAAAATAATTTTGTTTCTGTTAATTTATGCATACTCACAATTTAAGCTACTTACTATGAAATACAGTCAAACAGAGGTGGAATGCACAACTTTTTCTCATAAATTTCATCATTTATAAAGTACATTAAATATGTCACCTAAAATCTAGCTGCCCAAACTACAAAATAATGTTTGTAAATGCTGGTTGAAAAGCTTTATAAACTAACAAATTCACCAGTTGGTATAACAAAGGAAGGTATGAAATCCCTTCTTTAAAAGAATTATAAAAATAGAGAAATCACAGAGTTCAGTAATAGTAACTGTTGTCTCTATCAAAGGAAAACCAAATCTTTTCAAACAGAATAGAAATTTGAGAAACTTGTATGTTTCTATAGCATAGTATCATCTTCTTTTTGCCTGATGGGATGAGAGGATTTGGTTTCTATGACTTTAGAAAAATAAGTGTTAGGAATATCAACATTTGGATGTCAAAGTGTTGCATGTGCACAATTTCAATTTTAATGTTAGTTTAGTTGTTGTTTTATGGCTCTCTTCTATGTGTGGAAATGTCTTTACCTCTCCCACACATTTTCAAATATTTATTTTAGAGTTTAAGTGGCTTTTGCGCTACATTTTTTAATGAAACTTACTGCTACCGTGTAATTATATTCTTGGCTGGTTAAAACATATGAAAAATGCAACACCAAAGACTGATCTGCACCAGTTTGACTTTTTGTGAGAGAACTCCTTCTCATGCGAATCTTTCCAACTCTCTGCCATTGCAGTGATCTTTGCACTGAGGGCTATTTCAGGACAGATTACACACAAAATGGAATACACCCTTTTAGTTGCACTCATGGCTGAGCACAAACCCCCAACTTTTCTGTCCACTCGTGTGTGTGCCTGTGCCTGTGTGCCCATGTGTATACCTTGTGTGTCTGTATGGCACAATTTTTGTGCAGCATTCAGCGTGTGGTTACAACCTGTTTCTGGGCTTGCTGCAAAAGACGGCTTAATGACTTTTGAGTAAGTAACTTGGTCACTAATTTCCACTGGCTCATAATGTCTAGTCATAATCTTGATACTTAAAATAACTGTAAAACAGATGGATTTATGGCTAAGCACAGTTAGTCTGACTAGATAAAAAGGCACTGCATAACTGAGGATAGGTGTAGGAATGACATCTGGCTATAGTTATAAAACTATAATTTAGGGTGGAAAGCATCTCTGGAGGTCACCTAGGCCAACAATCTCTATGCATGGTCCACCAACAGTAGCCAGCACTGTTGGACCAGTAAAGCAGAGGCAGAAGGTATATGAACAGTACAGGCCCAGCAGAACTTTGAGACTGGTATTTTAGGTTAAATACTTGTTTTGGTTTTTTTTCTTAAAGGGTGAAACTAACAGTTCTTGTATTTTTGATATGTGAAGGTTGGTTTCTTTTGGATATGTGCCTCACAGGATGTTAATCAGAATCTTACTGCACCAGTCATTTAAGAATGGGGAAGACAGAGCAAGTCCTGCCTGTAGTCTTCATATATGCCAGCATGATTCAAGTTCCACTTAAATCTTGCAACACTTCAGAGCCTGATTTTAATGTGAAACAGAGACCTGGAATTGCTTGAACAGTTTAAAAATTAGTCAGTGCATGTACAGATCAGGTAAATCACAGCACATTACACACTAGAGGCAATTGAGCCAGCAGAACTCCTAGCTTGCTGTGATGTCACAGGGTAATGAGCTTGGTGCAGAAGCACCCCTAGCAACATCCTGTGTCTGGTTCTGCCAGTGCTTTCAAAGTCACTAGATCGGACTGTTGTCTGTCTTCTGACCATAAGCCTTACTATGCCCCTCTGTTACTTTTCTTGTTCATTTTCAATACATCTTATTCTGTGGAGATAGATTCTTATTCTGTGATACTGTTCGAGCAGTATAGAAGCACCACGGAGCAGAAGCTACAGCATGCTGACTGCCAGGAAAACTGCCCAGAAGATCCACTTCCAGCTAGTTTCTCATGTGCCTTATCCCTGAAAAGCTTTGCAGAGA
>NW_009231263.1:0-6109 GCF_000690835.1 Fulmarus glacialis | reverse complement strand
CAGCTGCTGAACCTTGAAAGAGGAAAAGAGGACAGTGGAGAAACAGCATCAGTAGGAAAAGAGGAATGTAGAACTGAAAAGCAAAAAAGAGGTCCTTCAGATGTCAGGAGGAACAAACGTTAGTGTCAAGGCAGGGCTTCTAAGAGTGGAAACAATGTCAGTGTTTTGGAGGGCAGGAGGTGTCAGTTGCTGTATTTCTGATATGTCTGTATTTGTAAGGGAAGAGCTGTTTTAGGACTCTTGTGAATACATGATCCTACAGACTCCTATGTTCCCCTGAAAGAGGTGGTGCTGCAAATAAGGACCTCCACTTAAAAATGGAGGAGAAAAGACAGTTCTGCTCTTGTTAGTGAAGACAGATTAGATTACTTCATTGGGAAGAGCAGGTTCTCTAGAAATGTATTTCCTAAGCCTGGATATTTTTTGGAGTTCTTCTTTTCTCTGTTGGGATGAAATTTACCCATGACACCTACACTTCTCAAGGGTTCTGCAGAGAAACCAAGCAAAGTAGTTAGTGTTGCGTTGTCTGTTTGTTTGATATTCTGTCAGAGCTGGCTAATGCTGGCTTTTTTAATTTTAAAGACAATAGTTACGGTTTTCTTGTCTAGACATTAACATTTTTTTTCTTTCTGGAAGAGTAATGGTCTTTCTGTCTCTTTCTTTTGTTGAACATGACTTCAGCAGCTAAGGTCTTTGCAGTGGATAGCACCATTTTGTCCTACGCTAGCAGAAGTAAGTTGCACAGAATGCCAACAGACCAGAGCAGGGCCTCCCAGAGGAGGGCCACAAAGATGATCACGGGGCTGGAGTACCTCCACTATGACGACAGGCTGAGACAGTTGGGGTTGTTCAGCCTAGAGAAGAGAAGTCTCTGAGGACACCTTGCAGCAGCCTTCCAGTACTTAAAGGGTCCTAGAGGGAAGATGACAAGGGACCCTTTATCAGGGATTGTAGTGGTAGGATGAGGGGTAATGGTTTTAAACTGAAAGAGGGTAGATTTAGATTAGATATTAGGAAGAAATTCTTTACTGTGAGGGTGGTGAAACACTGGAACAGGTTGCCAGAGAACTTGTGGATGCCACCTCCCTGGAATTGTTCAAGGCCAGGTTGGATGAGGCTTTGAGCAATCTGATCTAGTGGATTCCCCATGGCAGGGGGATTAGAACTAAATGATCTTTAAGGTCCCTTCCAACCCAAACCATTCTATGATTCTAACATTCTATGATTTTATGATTCTATGATTGTTTAACCCTGGCCAGCAACTAAGTATGACACAACTGCTTGCTCATTCCCCCCAGTGGGATAGGGGATAGAATTGGAAGGGTAAAAGTGAGAAAAGTCATAGGTTGAGGTAAAGACAGATTAATAAATAAAGCAAAAACTGCACATGCAAGCAAAGCAAAATAAGGAATTCATTCACTGCTTCCCATCAGCAGGCAAGTGTTTAGCCATCTCCAGGAAAGCAGGGCTCCATCACATGCAACAGTTACTTGGGAATAGAAATTCCATAACTCCAAACGTCCCCCACTTCCTTCTTCTTCTCACAGCTTTTATTGCTGGGCATGATGTCATATGATATGGGATATCCCTTTGGTCAGTTGGGGTCAGCTGTCCAGCTGTGTTCCCTCCCAACTTCTTGTGCACTCCCAGCCTACTCGCTGGCAGGGCAGCCTGAGATGCACAAAAGAGCTTGAGGCTGTGTAAGCACTGTTCAGCAATAACTAAAACATCCAGGCATTATTAACACTGTTTTAATCACAAATCCAAAACATAACATCATACAAGGTGCTATGAAGAAATCTATCCCAGTCAAAACCAGTACATTTGCTGATTCTAAATAAGCATCTCTTGATTCTAAAGCCCCACCTGCTTGGACAGATTTGACAGTGCTGGCTATCTAGATCACTGCTTCCACAGGTTCTGTTTCTGTTTTTTCCCAGGAGTGGTCAAAAACAAAAGCAGAATGCCTGCTCTGCAAGCAGTCTTTCTATTCTATTTTCCACAGATTTATGATGAGTACATACTCAGACCTTCAGAAGACGGCTCTTTTGCCAACCCTGATGGCTGGAGATTTCCTTACCATAATACCCTAACATGGGAACACCATACTTCAGCTGAATTCGTCAGTGTTGCCCTACCTCCTTTTAACTTAGAAGCATATGATCAGCATGCCAAATATGTCTCTCCTGCTCCGTTGTATGATGAGAAAAGCTGTTCAGACTCATCAATTATTACAATGTCTCCATATGAGGCAGATTCTCAAGAACTAGATCACAGTGCATCTGTGACTGGTATTGATCAATCCCCCTTGGGCGATGAAACTCTAGGGCTATCATGTTCCATTTCAGGAGAGAGAGGTTCATGCAACCATAAGTTCTCCTCTAGAGGTTTCAGAAAGTTCTGGTAAGGACTTTGCTGTGAAGAGAACTGAACAGTAATTCAGCTACAAGCTAATACTGACTTAAATGACTGTTCTTTGGACAATTGTGTTATTCTTTGGTATGTTAAGCCATTATCTGAGAGGACACCAGAACCGGTTGACCTGCCTTTGGACACTGAGCAGTCAGTCAGGGAAGAGAAAAAGAAAGACATGAAGAAACAGCAGCCAACTCAGTTTCACAGTTGTAGTGACAGTGAACCAAGCAGAAGTTTTTTGCTATACTCCTCCATATATTCAGAGAATGTAGGTAGGTGTAAAAGCTGCTCATCCCCTATAGTCAAGAAGAAAGATGGTAAGAAAAATTTAAAGTAAAAGACCTATCTCCACAGGACTTGATCTGGGATCCCTCTTCAAGAAGGGACACAATGTGCTCTCCTTGAAATCACAGATTGTGCAGAAAAAGAAAGTCCACAAGTCTACAATCCTGTTCACAGCACAGTCCAGGCAGTCATGGCTGTAGGATTAGGAAGGAGCATTGTGGTAAAAGTCAGCTTAAAAGGACATTATCAAGAAACAGTAGCATACACAGGAGCAAAAGAAACAAGAGGAGGTTGAGAACTCCTGACACCAGCACCTCTCAAGAAAGCC
Source organism: Fulmarus glacialis (assembly GCF_000690835.1). Lineage (NCBI taxonomy): Eukaryota > Metazoa > Chordata > Aves > Procellariiformes > Procellariidae > Fulmarus > Fulmarus glacialis. The sequence goes on along the minus strand of NW_009231263.1, from coordinate 3,081 downwards.
AGAGGGGCTCTCTAAGTCATGAAGGCACCACATCCAGAGAAGTAAGTAGATCGCGAGCACTTAGCAAAGGCCCTGGCAAAAGAAGATCGAGAAGCATAGACAGTCATCATTATTATACGAGAGACAATTGCCAAATATACCAGAGGGTTCTACTTTTTATAGTCAAAGCATGTCTGAGGATGTCTATGAATCCTCAGGCAGGAGGAGGACTCGGTGTAATGCTCACTATTCAAGGCAAGCTACTACTCTAGAATACAGTATACAGTCTTTTACTGAAATGATGTATCATTCAGACACCCCTCTGCATAACTGGATGGGACTCTATGAGAGACACTATTGTTATTAGGAAAGCTGCAGGTCAAGTAGCCAATCAAGCAACAGGTCAAGGACACCCTCTGGAAGTACTGATGGAATTAAAAATGAAAAGCCTGTTGGAAAAAAGAATTACAAAACTCACCACTTCGACAATACAGTCAAGGACAGCACAATTCTAGAGAAAGGAAATGACCACAAAAAAACTTCATCAAAATTCAGTGACTGCTACAAAAATGAAGATGGTCTTTCAGACAATCAAGCAAGTAGCAAGACAAAATATAAGACAATGAAAAAGAGATTAGGAGCCCAAGTGTGGAAACAGTCTATGAAGGAAAAATGATACAGTGATGCATCGTAACAAAAAAAAGGAAAAACATAAGAATAAACACCAGAAAGATCACACGTGTAACTCGGCACATTCTTTTCCAGTTGTGATTACCATTGATAGTGATAGTGACAAGGAGCTTGAAAGTATTGAATTTGACAGCACTATTACTTGGACAGGCATAACTCAGATAAATAAGAAGGAAAATGAATCTCCATCTTCTTTTCTGGGAATGACAGTATGTGAAGAAGGTATTTAGAGAGTCAGCAAGAAAACTGGAATAGCTGCCAAAAATTATAGTTTTACTACCACAAGAAGGGTCTTAGATGGTGACATTAGAAATGCTGAAGTTGAGTTTTGAGAAACAGCAACTGATCAGAGTCTTATTGTAATGGATATCAGTACTAATACCCCTCACACAGGAACTGTAACTAGCCAACTTCAAGGCACACAAGCAGCATCCTCCAGTCAACTGTCTTCTGAGGACTTCCTTTATAGAGCATCCAGAGGAACCACCATTGATACTAAAACTGCCAAAGAGATTTGTCAACAGATCCTGTTGGTTTGATTCCCCGGGAGGGACGGGGGGGGAAGGAAAAAGAAAAAGAAAGTAGTATGTTTTACACTGAACAATTCTTAACACTGAAGAAGATAGAGTATTGCTAGCACATAACTTCTAAAGTTTCTCAGAAGAATGTTTGAAAGTTGTAATTTCATAAAGCAATCCTATATTCTCATAGTTTATAAAATATATCCACAAAATATTTCAAAGTTGTGTTTAAAAAACAAACAAACAAACAAAAACACAGAAATGGGTCACTTGCGTTCTTTGAGATATGGTTCCCTTCTCCTTTCACTCGTACTTAGGACAACCTTACTCAGAGAGCCAAAATAGAATTGTGTCCTCCCTAAAAGTACAGAACAAGGTGTGTTGTAGAACTCACCCTCATTCTTGAGCCTGCTTGCAGCAGCACTTCCCTTTGGTTTACCTGGGGACAGATTTGAATGTTAATTTGTCGTTGGTTTTAATAGGGCACTCATTAGGGTAATGATTTGGAGCTCTCATCCCATTAGCACATTTTGCACCCCATTACTCTTCAGGGTGAGAGCACAGACACTTGAGCACAAGAAGAAGGGATCACACACACTCAATGTCTGAATGGGAGGGGAGCGCAAACAGGGAACAGCAAACTGGCCATCTTCCTGCAGTTATCACCCAGGGGGATAACTAGTCTGAAACAAACCATTTTCACTTTAGTTTGTCTAAGAGTTTTACTTCTGGTTGAAGCAGAGAAACAAAATTTGCAGAATGCAGGGTAAAATGCTCAAGACACCCACAATCACACTTACAACCAGCCTGGTGTGCCAGGTGGCCAGGACAGAGGCCATGGAGGGTTAGGGTTGCTGAGGGAGGCAGTGTCAGCATGAGAGATGCTGCCGGCAGTGCCGGGCCAATGTGCAAATCCCTTTTCTGGGGCTGAGGAATGTGGGGTGGTGGCAGGTCTTTGGCCAGGTCTCACTCATCCCTCCTCCACAGCCCTGGGGAGCTATAAAGATCACCTCAGTCCATGCAGTAGCACAGACTGGAGTGGTCTAGGAGGACACTACCTCCCTGACAACACTGGCTAGGTAACCACTGGTGGAAGTTTGAGCCTGGGTACCAGAACAGTTTTATTCCCTTCTGGTGCCTCCAATTTTCTGAACAGTTGTTGGTAACCCTGGAGTTTCAGCTGCTGAAGGAGGAAAGAAGGTGGCCACTGCTGAGATGCCCAGATAGTATGCACCTTCAGGAATCCTTTGCTGGACACCCAAATCAGTCATGGTCATGGAAAGCATATGCCTAATGCAATAGGAGAAACCCTGATGCTCTCCTTATGAATAAACAGTTAGTTATGAATGAACAATTAGCAGGGATAATTAAAAACTCATGAAATGGACTCCTGGATTGCAGTGTCATGTATCACAGGAGGATTATGAAAACATGCCCCAGGGAAAATTATTTCAATGGAAGCATTTCATTCCATTAGCAGTACTAAACCATACCCAGTGTACAAATCTAATCTATAAGACCAGGAGGCACTTCCCACTTAGAAACATAGAATCATAACGGTTGGAAAAGACATCTAAGATCATCAAGTCCAACAGTCAACTAAACACCACCATGCCCAATAAACCACATCCCTGAGCGCCTCACCCACACGTCTTTTAAATATTTTCGGGGATGGTGACTCCACCACTTCTCTGGGCAGCCTGTTCCAATGTTTAACCACTCTTTCAGTAAAGAATTTTTTCCTAATGTCCAATCTAAACTTCCCTTGGTGCAACTTGAGGCCATTTCCTCTCACCCTATTGCTAGTTACTTGAGAGAAGAGACCGACACCCATCTCACTACAATCTCCTTTCAGGTTGTTCTAGAGAGCGATAAGATCTCCCCTCAGCCT